>NC_057795.1:34526296-34826296 GCF_018294505.1 Triticum aestivum | reverse complement strand
GTCACGACATATATGTATGCAGGGAAGGAGCTGGGGCGGGTCCGCATGTGGGAGAGATAGAAAGAGGAGAGTGGTGCACAAGGAGACAAAGTGTGCTTGTTTGCAGTGGGGGTGGTGTGTGAGGTGAGTGCGCGAGAACCACATAACTAGGGAGATAGACGTTTGGGGGCGACGTTTTGTGTGTATGGGAAATATACACTCTACATAGTGCGTGTGCTTGGGTAAGAGAGATAGCGGGAGACCTAGAGAGTGAGGGAAGAGATGTGTGCATGCCCGAGAGACAAAGTGATAGAGACCTATGTTGGGGTCCGGACTTTACAAGAGAGAGGGGTGTTAATGTGCTCGTGTGTTGGTGTTTGGGGGAGAGAACGACTTCTCTATGTGTGTGTGTGTGTGGTGGTGGTGGGGGGGGGGTTGACTTCAGATAAAGAGTGAGGTGTCTATATTTGAGGGACTTTAGCGTAATTGAGATATTGTGCACTCATGGTTGATCCATTTGTTTCACAGTTTGTACTATGAGATAACGATACTTTTGAACATGCGTGATATACCTTGATGTACCAGAATTACAAACCTAAGATTGGAATTTTGGAATTCGACTCCATCATTAGCTTTTGTAATTCATTTAAACGGAGGTACATTTTTTAAGCCGGGATTTCGTGATTTCAAATTCATATATCAAACCTAGAGATATACACATACGGGCATGTTCAAACTTTATAATCATCCACTTTATTCATACACATACACATTTTTGCTTTTGTCATCATATTTAGGATAAACACATTTGGAATTTCATTTGAATTGGACCGTATGATGGTATTTGCTTGTAGTAGCTCAATGATCCATATTTGAATTGAATGGACAATCTAAGTTTCGAGTTGGAGACATTGATTTTCAAAACTTGCACATTTTTTTGCGTGCAAAACAAACAAATTGTCGGCCATGATATCATAGTCGGCCGTACGAGAGCAGAATACTTATAATTTTAGGCACCAAAAGCTTTCAAACTTCCCGCTCACATCGAAATATCACGCGCCCGAAAGTTTAGCCCTGCGATATTCCTGTTTTACCCCTGCCACATGAACGAAAAAGGGCTTCTTTGGTAACTCCATTGTTTTCCCCTCTTTGCCCCCAACATTCTTCCCCAGAGCCCCTCCCCTTCCCCTCCCCGACCCCCCAACCACGGCAAGCCGCCGAATCTAGTCCTTCGCCGCAGCGGTGGACCTCACACCCCGCCGGATCTACCTTCCGCACCTTGGAACCCCCAACTGCCAACTCACCACTTCACCGGAGCCGCTTCAGCGACTGGCTTGTCCCCTGCTCCAGATCTCCTTGACCGCCAGCATGGTCCACCGCACTGGATCTGCTTAACCGACGCCCTCCACCACAGCGTAGGCCCTTCACTGACTCCCTCGTCTGCCCCTTCACTAGCCCTTCATACAAGCCCTTGTCCGACGCAACTCCGCCTCACCAAAAGCACTATACAACGCGCCCGCCGAAGCCTTCGTCCACTACACCGGACCCACTCCACGGACGCCATATTCAACTCCACCGGTCCTGCTTTACGGATGCCGCAGCCTCATCAGGTTATTTCGATTTGTACTCCTTTGGTTTTTCTCTTTATCGTGTAACTATTCACTTACCACAGATGAGGTTTCTTGTATGTCGACAGGCGCCGCAACCGTAGCACCAGAGCAGCTTCAGCGATGGCGACAGCTGACCCAAACTCAACCGCAACACGAGCACCATCGACGATCCTTAGCTATCAAGTATGACAACGATACCCATACGCCGTCGAGAATCAGGTACTATTATCCAACGGCCGGTGCCTACATTCACTTTCCTAGCATAAGCACCGCACCTTTGAATTTCTTCAGGGCATCATTCAGTTTTACATGAGACGTGTTATTCTGCTTGCACCTGTAGGGCCATACTTCTGGCAGTGAACATGTTACATGTCTTAAATTACATACCAGTGCACATATAGTTAATATGCTTTAGTTTTGTTCTGATGCCACCTGTTGGTTCCATCAGACTGCTTAATGTTCTCTATGCTTAATTACACATCAGCAAACTAGCATGTGGTTCCGCTGCTTTTTGTTCGTTTTACCCTACATTTTCTGATGCTAGCTATTACATCACTGCTCCGAGCCTCTGTTCATTACTTGTTTGTGTGTTCTTGATCTTCCCAAGTTGCATGACTAATTTGATGCTTCTATTAATTATGGAGCTGCCAACCCCATCAAGCAAAATATTTGTTCTTTTGGTGCTGGCACCTCGAACAAGCATAAAAATAGAGGGAAGCAGATATATTGTCGTGTATGCACACACCCTTCTTTCATTAGTTTAGATGAACCATTGATGATCAATTCGGACCAGTGCATGCGATTAAAATTAATTTTACCTAAATAGATGGTGCAGAATAAACTACAACAACTAGATTTGCAACCACGGGATGCTGACGATATCTTCAAAGAACATTGCAACAGCAGCTAGGCTTCACAGCAACATATGGTAAGCCAGTGTGTTTTAGTACATGTTAAATGTAATGCGAGTGGGCTGCTTTCTTGGCTTGTGCCCTCAACGTGTAATCCTACCGAATTACAAATAGTTCAGTTGTCTGCTTTGCTGTATTGCTTGATTCGAATGCTTGTTTGTTGTTACGTTATACCTGAGTTGGCCAATATGTCAGCAGTGCCTGCTGTACTATCGTAAAGAAATGCATGCCTATTTCATTTGAGTCCTTAACTTTTCCTCTCAACTTCATCACAAGACTGTCTTCGTAGTTTATATGAGGCCACACTGTTAAGTGCTTTCTCAGATTATTTCAACTGCTTAGATGCCTTGGCAACTTAAATATAGCGGTTGTACACTCCCTTTCAACTTTCATCTTACCATTTTAATTTCTTTTCGGCTGATGCTGCTTCGAACCATTTAAATATAGTTTGCCATGCTCGGCAATAATTCGTCCGTCGTTTACCATGTAAGCTTACTGCCTGGATCATACGATAACTATCTCTTACTTATGTCCAGCGGAAACCTTTCAGGATGCCGTTCACACTAGGACACAATGTACAACCCCAGAATCTATTTGTGGAAGCAGTGCGCCATCCATGTTACCAGATGGTAGCAGTTCAGAGGCAACACCGCCGGAGAGCAGTCTGAGCACAGATATTATAGTGCTTGAGGCTCTACTAGAGGCAGAAAGAGATGGTGTGGCTGCCATGAATGAGGTAATCTTTATCTTGAGGCTGGAAATTACGGAATTAGCGGCACGCATTATGCAAGCAACCCAAGAATTGGAGGAAGTAAGAATGTTGCATTTGAAGACGGAGGAGGTCCTGCTGTTTCTGCTATCTGAAGCCCAAGGTAATCCCGGTTCTTCTTTAGATACCAGTTGAAATTGTCATTAGATTATTGTACTTGCATGTTGTGTCATGTCTCTGAATGGATTATGTTGCAAGACCCCCTATGTTGTCCGGAATTCCATGTTGTCCATGTGTTGTAATGATCCGAATTTTTTAGGCGAGGTAATCCTCAGTACTTGTATGATTGACATAAGGTGAACTGTTTTTCGTGTGAGCATATTGTATTGGATGAAATAACTGTTTGAATCAGAGTGTATCCAACCTACTGAATTCGAAGATCACGGTATTTCTAAATCATAATCATATATAAAGGTGGAATAAATCTTTGTTGTGGTTTTGAAGAAATAAATAACAAAACGTATAATTATCTGTGGATATTCGTAATCGAATACAAACTGGATTTGAATTTAGTTTGCCAGGTCCCAGGGCAAACGTGAATGCTAATTCTCCCAAGTTTTGAACGAAGCGGCTAAACACCCACTATAATTTGTGGGCTGCCCGAAGCAAGTGTTTGCGAGATGGAAATTACTGTCTACCCCTGACACTTGACATCCTTATCGACCGGATTTACACTGCTGTCGATAGGGGTAGACTAGTAACTTCAATCAGACGTGACACGACGGCCTCTGAGCCCATTCAGACACGGTGGGCGCCAAACGTGGGCGGCAAAACACATTTGATTCAAGCTCGTCCGAAAGACATGTGTCTCTTCCTCCATTTCCCCATTCATACACGGTGGGCGGCAAAACAAACTCTCCTCGTCCGAAATCGATGTAGGCTAATATTTTAAATAGGGGCAGATGTGTAACTTCCATCAGACGTGACACAACCGCCCTACCTGTCAGCCCCGTTCATACACCGTGGGCGCCAACCGTGGGCGGCAAAACACCCTCTCCTCGCCCGAAATAGTTACCGGCAAATATTTGGGAGATGCGAGATTACCGTCCTATCCCCAACCGACGCGATGTCTGAAATTTTAAACGGGGGATAAGTTCGTAACTTTCCCCCATTTCAGAGAAGCGCGTCCCAAAGTTTGAGATCGCCCCCCCTCCCCCTCCATTTCCCCATTCATACACCATCGGCGGCACGACAACCTCCGCACTGCGGCCAGCCTCCTCCGTCCGCCACCCCATCCTCCACCTTGCCGGAGCCGCTACCCCTACCCCGTCGTCCACTGCAAGAGATGGACGTCTCTCATCCACGGCGCTGGACCAGGATCCTTTCATCGCCTCCTCTCGCTTCATCGGTGCCGTCGTCCACCTTGCCGTTGCCGCTCCTACGACCGCCTCGTCCACGGCAACAGGATATATCCCCCGACCCGCCGTCTGCCGTCTAAAGTCTTCTTCCCCGCCGCCGACAGCCATCGCACCCGCAGCACCCTCAACGTATCAGCATAGGCCTACACGGCATCGCAAGAGAGGTGGTACTCTTCCATATGTGCTTAAGTTATTGATCTCACCCGGAAAATAGATCGTAATTTGTTTACTGTACTTTTCTTGTCCGTACCAAATCGTAGTGGCTAGTTGAAAGCAAACATTGGTTGCGAAGTAGCTTTGTCCGGTTTGCACCTTCAGATCCGCCATGGCACGGGCACTATACTCGTAAAGCTTATGGTTTCCCCCTTTATATTCACTACCATCATCGTAGGTGCTTCGTGTCGTGCTAGCACTGCTCCTCAAGACCTCAACCCAAAGCTTACGTGTTCAAATACGAATCTGATATGATGCTCATATCACTAAAACAGAGAACGTTTAATTGGTCACCTAATGTTCCTATATTCGTTTCGAAAAGCATGTGCGCCACCCACTGGTCCAGCTAGTTCCACTTTCCTGATTTTTCTCTTGATGCTTAGGGTTTTCCCCTTTTATCTACTCTACTATGATCTCCGTAGGTGCTTTCTGTCATACTAGCATTACTCCACCCTTCAAGCTAAACAACACAACACTCAGAATTCGAAAGCTTAGTTGTTCAAATATGATTGTGATATGATACTGATATTAGTTAACCGACACATTTAATTGGTTAGCTAAAGGTCCCACTTGAGTTTCCAAATGCATGTCGCGACATATAGAGAGACAACATAATTGCATTTCTTTGTCACTTGTTGACCGTACTTTCTTGTCCATACCAAATCTTAGTTGTTATTTCAAAGCAAACATCGGTTGCTAACTACCCTTTGCGCGGTTTGCAGCTTCAGATCTGCCATCCCACTGCCACGGTCAACACTGTACTGATCATGCTTATGTTTTCCCCATTTTATGATGACCACAATCAGCCTACGTGGTTCGTGTCGTAATAGCACTGCTCCACCCATCGAGCTAAACAAGCTTAGTTGTACAAATTCATATCTGATATTATTGCTGATATTAGTAAAACTGAGAGATGTTTAATTGGTTAGCTAAATGTTCCTACTTTAGTTTCGAAATGCATGTGAGCCACATATGGAGAGACCGGAAGGAATAGTATTTCTCTGTGCACTCTGGTTCATCATGGGTGGCCAACCGACATTGTATTGAAACACTTGTAATATCTTCAATCTGCTTGCTCTTCTGCTCTTCTTTAAGATGATACTCTTCTCTTGCGGTCGACTGGTCAGGTCGAGTTGTTCTCCCTTAGTATATTTTGAATCTGTCAGGTCAGGTCGACTTGTTCTTCTTTACTATATGTTGAAGCTATCATCTGCGATGTGTCATCACTTCTGGAGCTCTCATATTTTGAGGATTAGACCACATTATATTAATGCACACAATAAATTATAGCATGCATGGCATCTTTTAAAAGAATTGCAGAGATAGCACAAAGGGGTTTACAAGGAGGCAGTATTGGATTAGAATCACTTCTGCATTACAAAGAAAATCTCACTTGTTTTTATGTTTTCATGCATGTCAGATATTGAACATTATCAAAATGAATATGAGAATGGGCGCACGAGAGGAATATTGCGGAACGATCCACTGGCTAACAAACTTGGCATGGTGGAGGATGGCCTATCTTATTCACCCATCAAGGTGCTTGCTCTAGCTTTGCAAAGTTGTATTGGTCGCACATATTTTGCATCTGACCTCTTGCATTTCTTCTACTTTGTTACACCATCTTCTTAGTTTAAGCATTATATATGAGTATATGACATAACTATCCATTTTCTGTACCTATTCCATGTGTCGTCACACTATGTTTTTCCAGTCAAATGTTGTTCTTTCGTGATAGCTGTACAAAAGGAAGAGGGTGAGTGCAGATCCTCAAGGAGTACAAACTAGGTATTTGGAAAAGGTAGTGGTACCTGTTAAATCAGATAGATCAGCAGCCACAGAAAACACAGGCCCAACTGTACCACACTTTACCCCTACTCCAGTGGCCAAACCCCTATTAGAACTGCTGGGAGCCCAGCGTCAGGTATTGTCTATGATATCAATTCAAAATATGAACTCCACATTTCTGCTTGTGCCTTACCTTCTCTCTTGTATGAAAATTAATTTCAGATGAATCTCCTTGCTCAAAGGATCATATGATCTCAAAACAATAATGGGCTCTGCATTGCTCTTGTCAGTACCTCTCTCCCTTTTGCCTTGTAACGCTGTACTTAATTAATTGCTATTTGATTATCTATCATCAGTCTGCACCTGAGCTTCATTATCCTCTGTTTCTTCCAATATTATTTGATATATATTTACTCTTTGCAAAATGTAGAAAAATTGCAATGCTTATAAAGAATTTTGTTTGGGGAATTTATTGAATTATGCTTCCATCAACATGGAGAAGGGCTTTGTCCAGCCCGTGTTAACATGTAATGTAAGTTCATCCTTCTCAAGCCTTCAAACTTTGTTCTAGTATAGATTTGGATAGGCATCATTGCCTCCACTGCTGTTTGCTTTGCTGTTTACATCTGATTGGACGTTTGCAACAACTACCAGTTTCAAATTGTAGTTGTAAAAACATGTTCCTTATGCAGAACAGATCCATTTATTTGCTTATATAATTGTGAAACCTGTTACGTGCCTCCTTGTTTCTCTTTCAGAGTCGTATCTCTTATGCCACACAGAACTTTAGGGAAGATAGTGAGCCAAACCATCTTGAGGACAGTGAGATGACCCCAAGGTCCTGTCTTGATGAAGACAGTGAGTTGAAGCTACTCACCAGCAGGTATGAGACAACCTCTGTGAAGTCGCTGCCTCAATCAGTTTGACTTCTTCAATCTCAACTTAAAGCGGAAAGGCTTGCTTCAGCTCAGCTCCGACTTGAAGTCAAAGATGCAATGAAGATGTCAGAGGACTGCCGTGCACACCATCATGCCTTAAATCTAGTGTTGATGCATCTATCGTTGACACAACTAAGGTCTAATCAGCTTCTTCAGCTGTTTGGGGGGCCCGACCTGGCCAGGCCTAGTGCCTTCTGAAGTGCTCTTAGTTTTGTATATTCTTTTGTCGGCGCGTTTATTTGCACTGGTGGTGAACTTTGATGCCCAGTGGATGTAATATGTGTGATAGCCGTGATAGCCTAGCGTAAGTTGCTTGCTTATTTATTTCCTTGTTATCTTGTTTATTTGTTTGCTTGTAGTCATTGCAGTTCTTTTTCCGCGGTTTGCTAGTGGCTGCAATAACCTATTTTTTTAAAACTAGGCCACAATAACCATGGGCTAATATTTACTGTAGTGACACTGGGCCTCCTATGGGCCGTACAAACAGTGCGCCTTCTACGGGCCGTAGAAACAATGGGCCTTCTACGGGCCGTACAAACAATGGGCCTTCTACGGGCCGTATCATCAATGGGCCTTATACGGGCAGTATGATCGATTGGCCAAACATGGGCCAATAACAGGCCGCATTATGGCCGTAAATGGGCTAGAGTTGGAATCGTCTGTTCATGGGCCGACCATAATGGGCCATCGTTAATAGGCCGTATTTCATGACGCTATGAAAACGGCCCAACATGTTAACGGACCACAAATGGGCCGACTGTAACCACGGGCTGAATTTGGCCCATAAGGAGAAAATGACAGTAATGGGCCGTAAGTAAACGAATGATGGAAATGAACCCAAGAATAAATGGGCTCTGAGAAGGCCGAAAGATAACATGGGCTGGAAACGGCCCAACAGAATAATGGGCCCTTAATGGGTATAAAGTGATACACTGTTCATTACGGGCCAGTTTCACCACGGGCCATTAATGGGTATAAAGTAATACACTGTTCATTATGGGCCAGTTTCACCATGGGCCGTTAATAGGCCAAGAGTTACATAGGGCCTCATATGGGCCGAAAGACATCATGGGCCATACATGGGCCAGAAGTGAAAATGAGCTGGAATCATATTGGGTGGCCCAGATGACGCTACCGGGCCTAATTCGGATAGGGCATAACAGGCCTTGGGTTAGCGGGCTGTAAATGGGTTATATGCGAACAGGCCGATAACAGGCTTTACATGGGCCGGCCCGCCACCTTTTGACCAAGTCAAACGGGCCGGCCTTTTCACAGGAATGGGCCTCTGTTGGGCCATGCCACGTGTCGACGTATCATAGGCGCCTTCTGTCCAATGAGTGGATGACATCTGTCCCAACGGTGAGCCGACACGTGTTTCCTCCAGCCAATGATGATTTTCCACATGTAAAATCCCCATTGGTCGGGGCTGTTAACGGGTTATCAGATCCAAAACCCGACCCGATAGCTTAACGGCGTTCCGTTACGGTGGATGCCACGTGTTGGTCACCCTTGACGAAAGCACTTCTGTGACGCGCGATTTATCGTCATGGAAGTGGAAACTTCCGTGATGATAATTTTGGTAATGTCATGGAATAGTTCTACGACAGCACAGGTATGACTATCTTGATTCTGTCATAAATTTGTCATGGATGTACATGCATGACAAAAAAGGCGACCTACTGTGACAAACACGTATCATCACGGAAGTGTATTTCTTTGTAGTGTATGTAGACATGACCGAGACACATCTCTGGTCAATAACCAATAGCAGAACCTGGATGCTCATATTGGCTCCTACATATTGTACGAAGATCTTTATCGGTCAAACCGCATAACAACATACGTTATTGTCTTTATCATCGATATGTAACTTGCCCGAGATTTGATCGTTGGTATCATCATACCTAGTTCAATCTCGTTACTGGCAAGTCTCTTTACTCATTTTGTAATCATCATCCTGTAACTAACTCATTAGTCAAATTGCTTGCAAGGCTCATAGTGATGTGCATTACCGAGAGGGCCCAAAGATACCTCTCCGATACTCGGAGCGACAAATCCTTATCTCGATCTATGCCTGATACGTCCATTTTGCATCATGCTTTTATATCAATATTTATTGCATTATGGGCTGTCATTACACATTATATCTCAATACTTATGGCTATTCTCTCTTATTTTACAAGGTTTACCATGAAGAGGGGGAATGCCGGCAGCTGGAATTCTGGCTGGAAAAGGAGCAAACGTTGGAAACCTATTCTGCACAACTCCAAAAGTCCTGAAACTCCACGAAACAACTTTTTGGATTTATTAAGAATTTATGAGCGAAAGAAATAGGCCAGGGGGCCCACACCCTGTCCAGGAGACAGGGGGGCGCGCGCCCCTGTAGGGCGCGACCCCCTATCTCCTGGGCCCCCTGGTGGGCCTCCGGCGTCCATCTTCTGCTATATCATCACTTTTACCCTGAAAAAATCGTGGGCAAGCTTACGAGACGAAACTCCGCCGCCACTAGGCGGAACCTTGGCGGAATCAATCTAGGGCTCTGGCAGAGCTGTTCTGCCGGGGACACTTCCCTCCGGGAGGGGGAAATCATCACCAACGTCAACACCAACGACCCTCTCATCGAGAGGGGGTCAATCTCCATCAAAATCTTCACCAGCACCATCTCCTCTCAAAACCCTAGTTCATCTCTTGTATCCAATCTTGTATCAAAACCACAAATTGGTACTTGTGGGTTGCTAGTAGTGTTGATTACTCCTTGTAGTTGATGCTAATTGGTTTACTTGGTGGAAGATCATATGTTCAGATCCTTTATGCATATTATTACTCCTCTGATTATGAACATGAATATGCTTTGTGAGTAGTTATGTTTATTCCCGTGGACATGGGATAAGTCTTGCTATTAGTAGTCATGTGAATTTGGTATTCGTTCGATATTTTGATGAGATGTATGTTGTCTTTCCTCTAGTGGTGTTATTGAACGTCGACTACATGACACTTCACCATTATTTGGGCCTAGAGGAAGGCATAGGGAAGTAATAAGTAGATGATGGGTTGCTAGAGTGATAGAAGCTTAAACCCGAGTTTATGCATTGCTTCGTTAGGGGTTGATATGGACCCATATGTTTAATGATGTGGTTAGCTTTACCTTAATACTCCTTTTTGTAGTTGCGGATGCTTGCAATAGGGGTTAATCATAAGTGGGATGCTTGTCCAAGTTAGGGAAGTACCCAAGTGCCGGTCCACCCACATATGAAATTATCAAAGTATCGAACGCGAATCTTACGAATGTGATGAAAACTAGCTTGACGATAATTCCCGATGTGTCCTCCGGAGCTCCTTCCTCATTATTAGAATTTGTCCAGGCTTATCCTTTGCTACATAAAGGATTGGGCCACCTTGCTGCACTTTATTTACTTTATTTACTTTTTGCTTGCTACTATTTATCTTATCACAAAACTATCTATCACCTATTATTTCAGTGCTTGCAGAGAAAACCTTACTGAAAACCGCTTATCATTTCCTTCTGCTCCTCGTTGGGTTCGACACTCTTACTTATCGAAAGGACTAGATAGATCCCCTACATTTGTGGGTCATCAAGACTCTTTTCTGGCGCCGTTGCCGGGGAGTGTAGCGCTTTTGGTGAGTGGAACATGGTAAGGAAACATTTATATAGTGTGCTGAAATTTTCTGTTACTTGTCACTATGGAAACTAATCCTTTGAGGGGCTTGTTTGGGGTATCTTCACCCCAACCAGAAGAGCAAAGAGATGCTCCTCAACCTACTGAACCTTATGAAAATATTCACTTTGAGATTCCTTCGGGTATGATAGAAAAACTGCTAGCTAATCCTTTTGCAGGAGACGGAACATTGCATCCCGACTTACACATTATCTTTGTGGATGAAGTTTGTGGATTATTTAAGCTTGCAGGTATCCCCTATGATGTTGTCAAAAGGAAGATCTTCCCTTTATCATTGAAGGGAGATGCAATGACATGGTATAGTATATGTGATGATACGAGATTTTGGAATTATAAGCGACTAAAGTTGGAATTTCACCAGAAGTTCTATCCTATGCATCTTGTTCATCGTGATCGTAATTACATATATAATTTATGGCCTCGCGAAGGAGAAAGCATCGCTCAAGCTTGGGGGAGGCTTAAGCCAATGTTATATTCATTCCCCAATCATGAGCTCTCTAGGGAAATGATTATTTAGAATTTTTATGCTCGGCTTTCTCTTGATAATCGAAACCTACTCGATACTTCCTATGCTGGTTCCTATATGCTGAAGACTATTGATTTCAAATGGAACTTATTGGAAAGAATTAAACACAACTCTGAAGATTGGGGTTCCAACGATGGTAAGGAGTCAGGTATGACACCTAAGTTTGATTGTGTTAAATCTTTTATGGATACCGATGCTTTCCGTGGATTTAGCTCTAAGTATGGACTTGACTCTGAGATAGTAGCTACTTTTTGTGAGACTTTTGCTACTCACGTTGATCTCCCTAAAGAGAAGTGGTTTAAATATAATCCTCCTGTTGAAGTGAAAGTAGTTGCACCTATTACAGTCGAAGAAAAGACTATTACATATAGTGATCCTATTATTGCTACTGCTTATGTCGAAAAACCTCCTTTTCCTGTTAGGATAAAAGATCATGTTAAAGCTTCGACTGTTGTTCGTAAGAGTAATACTAGGACTTATACACCTCCTGAGCAAATTAATGTTGAACCTGGTATTGCTATGACTAAAGATCTCTTGGATGAGGACTTAGATGGGCATGTTATCTCTTTGTTGGTTGAATCTGCTAATATTGCTAGACCCGATACTAAGACACGTAGACCTATTGTAGGCACGCCTGTTATTTCTGTTAAAATAGGAGATCATTGTTATCATGGCTTATGTGATGTGGGTGCTAGTTCTAATGTGATACCTTATGATCTTTATAAAGAAATTATGCACAATATTGCACCTGTTTAATTAGAAGACATTGATGTTACTATTAAGCTTGCTAATAGGGACAACATTAAACCTATTTGGATTGTTAGAGATGTTGAAGTCTTGTGTGGGAAGATTAAATACCCTGCTGATTTTCTTTTTCTTGGTTCCCCACAAGATGATTTTTGTCCCATTATTTTTGGTAGACCCTTCTTGAATACTGCTAGTGCTAAGATTAATTGTGAAAAGAATATTGTCACTATTGGCATAGATGGTATATCTCATAAGTTTAATTTTGCTAAGTTTAGTAGACAACCTCGTGAAAGGGAACCGCCTAGTAAGGATGAAATTATTGGTCTTGCTTCCGTTGTTGTTCCTCCTACTGATCCGTTAGAACAATATTTGTTAGACCATGAAAACGATATGTTTATGAAGAAAAGGGAAGAAATAGGAGAAGTGTTCCTTAAACAAGAACCTATGCTAAAACATAACCTTCCCGTTGAAATTCTTGGGGATCCCCCTCCACCCAAGGGTGATCCCGTGTTTGAACTCAAACCATTACCTGATAATCTTAAGTATGCTTATCTTGATGAAAAAGAAATATATCCTATTATTATTAGTGCTAACCTTTCAGAGAAAGAAGAAGAAAGATTATTGAAAACTCTAAAGAAGCACCGAGCAGCTATTGGATATACTCTGGATGATCTTAAGGGCGTTAGTCGCACGTTATGTCAACACAAAATTACATTGGAGGACGATGCCAAACCAGTTAGAGATCCCCAAAGATGATTAAACCCCAAAATGAAGGAAGTGGTAAGAAAGGAGATTATAAAACTCCTTGAGGAAGGTATTATTTATCCCGTTGCTGATGGTGAATGGGTAAGCCCTGTCCATTGTATCCCTAAAAAGGGAGGTATTACCGTTGTTCCTAATGATAAAGATGAATTGATCCCGCAAAGAATTATTACAGGTTATAGGATGGTAATTGATTTCCGTAAGTTAAATAAAGCTACTAAGAAAGATCATTACCATTTACCTTTTATTGATCAAATGCTAGAAAGGCTATCCAAACACACACATTTTTGCTTTCTAGATAGTTATTCTGGCTTCTCTCAAATACCTGTGTCCGCGAAGGATCAATCTAAAACTACTTTTACTTGCCCTTTTGGTACTTTTGCTTATAGACGTATGCCTTTTGGTTTATGTAATGCACCTGCTACATTTCAAAGATGCATGATGGCTATATTCTCTGATTTTTGTGAAAACATTTGTGAGGTGTTCATGGATGACTTCTCTGTCTATGGATCCTCTTTTGATGATTGTTTGAGCAACCTTGATCGAGTTTTGTAGAGATGCGAAGACACTAGTCTCATCCTGAATTGGGAAAAGTGTCACTTTATGGTTAATGAAGGCATTGTCTTGGGGCACACGATCTCCGAGAGAGGTATTGAAGTTGATAAAGCCAAAGGTGATGCTATTGAAAAGATGCCATGTCCCAAGGACATAAAAGGTATAAGAAGTTTCCTTGGTCATGCCGGCTTTTATAGGAGGTTCATTAAGGACTTTTCTAAAATCTCTAGGCCTCTGACTAATTTATTGCAAAAAGATTTTTGTCTTTGATTATGATTGTGTAGAAGCATTTGAAACACTTAAGAAAGCTTTGATCACTGCACCTATTGTTCAACCACCTGATTGGAATTTACCTTTTCAAATTATGTGCGATGCTAGTGGTTATGCTATAGGTGTTGTTTTAGGGCAAAGAGTCGATAAGAAATTGAATGTTATCCAGTATGCTAGTAAGACTCTTGATACTGCCCAGAGAAATTATGCTACTACTAAAAAAGAGTTCTTAGCAGTTGTGTTTGCATGTGATAAGTTTAGACCTTATATTGTTGATTCCAAAGTTATTATTCACACTGATCATGCTACTATTAAATATCTTATGGAAAAGAAAGATGCTAAGCCTAGACTCATTAGATGGGTTCTCTTGCTCCAAGAATTTGACTTGCATATTATTGATAGAAAGGGATCTGAGAACCCCGTTGCAGACAACTTGTCTAGGTTAGAGAATGTTCTTGATGACCCACTGCCTATTAATGATAGTTTTCCTGATGAACAATTAGCGGTTGTCAATGCTTCTCGTACTGCTCCTTGGTATGTTGATTATGCTAATTACATTGTTGCTAAATATATACCGCCTAGTTTCACATACCAGCAAAAGAAAAGTTCTTTTATGATTTAAGACATTACTTCTGGGATGATCCACCCCTTTATAAGGAAGGAGTAGATGGTATTATTAGATGTTGTGTGCCTGAGCATGAACAGGAACAAATCCTACGCAAGTGTCACTCTGAATCTTATGGAGAACACCACGCTGGAGATAGAACTGCACACAACACTACTAGGAAAAGGCCTACTAATGGCACACCTAATTGGGCATTAATGGCGCATTAGTGGTGCGCCATTAGTGCCACGCCATTAGTATATTTTACTAATGGCGCACCACTGGATGCGCCATTAGTATATACAACAGTGCGCCATTAGTATGCCTCCCAGGGGGCCATGTATACCCAGGTGCTTTGGCATACTAATGGCGCACAACAGCAAGATACGCCATTAGTAACTTCGGCATACTAATGGCGCACTGTCTAGTGATGCGCCATTAGTATCCTTTGGCATACTAATGGCGCACTGTGGTGTGATGCGCCATTAGTATGAATATTAGGGTTTTTTATTTTTTTTTATTTTCTGTTTTTTGCACAGGTTACAAAATGTATAATTGGACAAAATATAGACAGCACACATCAACAACAGATTCATCGAATACAATAGAAGATTAGTCTCTGAATACAATTCATCATATTAGTCTCCGAATTGAAAAGACCGAACAAAGATAGAACATTATATTACAAGTCTCGAGACCGCGAGTAGCGAGTTTGTCTTCACATTACAAGTCGATATCGATCATCTAAACTACCATCACATAGAAGAGAGCTGCGGTCATCACGATGAGCATCATCACGATGAAACTCGTCTTCATCCGGTTCCTCCAACGCTCCCTCCCCTCTCCCGCTAGATAGCGGGCGTATCTAGATTCGGCCTCGGCCCTAGTGGTGTACCCTTTGTAACTGTTACCGCTGAATCGGTGAACCTGTCTCCGACACTCCTCCCAGTCGTCGTAGACTCCGGGAACCTTACCCTTGTACACGACATACGTCGGCATCGCTATGCACTAGCCAAACGAAACGTTAGTACCAATTCACAGACAATACATAAGCAATATATAAGTATGCAACAGAACGATCGGAAGAGAAAAGCAAGACATTAATAGCATCGATTACATCTAAGTTGAACGACTCTCGAAACCAAAGAGACATACTACAAGTTCATTAAAGTTTAATTACAACATGAGCCAATCGATGTTTCAGAACTAGACACAGCATCACTGCTTTCGACTCGACTCAAGGGACCGGAGCGTGGATGAAGCCGCCGTCTATCGTGGGAGTCATGAAAGAACGGGCGTTGTCAGCCTGCATTTGTAGCATTGTGTCGATGTCACTGTTGGACGGTTGATTTCTGAGGTAGAACTGCCCCGAGGTACGAAGGACATCTTGATGGATGATTTCCGCAAACTCCGACTGGATGCGAAAGAATTCTTGTCGGAGGTCCGCGTCCTGGATTGCCGACACGCTCTTTGCCCAATCTTTGAGTTTACTCGGTAGCAGAAGTTGATGATGGTCCCGTACGATCGCCCGCATGTGATGGATGGCGTAGTAGGCACCCTTCTGACCGCCAGGCGGCTGCTTGACGCAGCAGAACGTCGTATTGTGGGAGAACACGTGCTTGCCGTACTTACGAATAGGCCTGGTGAAGGTGCCTCCAGATTTGGCGTAGCCGGGGAGAACATCATCAAGAACCTTCTTGACATTTGTGTAGTCTACGTTCGACTGACGGTCCGGGTCGAAATACGTGGCCATGGAATATTTGGGGCTTAGGAGGATGAGCGTGCAATGTGTGTCACTGCAGAAAACACGGAATGTTAAAAGAAAAACGATCGAAATCTAAGAATTCATATGTTACGGGCCGGTTGAGGGGAGGACTTACTCGGGAAAGTAAGGCACGAGGAAGTTATCCTTATCTTGGTTTGCCAGAATGACGCCTTCGAGGTAAGAACTCGCGACTTGCCGGTCCCCAGCGCTGCCCAAGATCTTGGCACGCATGTAGAAGGGGTCGACTATCACGATGTCCGGGGTCTTGTCGCGAATGATCCGCATCTCCATACTCAGCGAAAATAGCCGAACGAAGGTGTAGTGCAGCGGATGAAGGTTCATCATAGCGTGGATGTCATCAAACCGCAGGACGATCGTACGCCCGATGGAGTTATCCACAAAGCCCTTGCCCTCTGGCACCTTGGCCGCGAAAACCGGGTATGCCACATCCTTCTCTCTGAGACGCCGCTTCTCCAAAGAAAGAACACTGTCATGCAGACTCCGCATAGCACCGGTTGCAGCATTGAGCATATTTGTCGGTAGCATCGCCCTACCCGCCACATGCACCCTCCTCGAGATATCCTCAGGTGAAGGTGGCCCGTCCTGAGCACGGATCGTACTCGGTGCCGGCTGGCTCGCACCCTTGTTAGTCTTTCTTTTGCGTGCCTTCTTCTTCTCCTGTAATGGGACCGAGTTCTGCTCACAGACCGCCTTCTTGAGTGTGTTTGGGCTGATAATATTTCGCACCTCGCCTATCTGAGGCTCGGTGAAGTCGGCAGCTGGAGGCGTCTCCTGAGAGCTGAACGGCAGACGACGCCTGTTGCAACTTGGCTTCTCCGCGGTACCAGCTAGATCGCGCACGTCTTTTGTTGGGTTGGGTTCTTGAGAAGGAGCCCCCATGAAGTCGCCATCGTACCCATGTTCGGCAAAGTACTGATCGACGTTGCCAAATGTATCGTCGTCGTAGTCGTTCTGATCCTGTGCCATATGCATGTTTGGATCCAGTGGCATAGGGATGTCCGGCACCGTTGCGGCGGTCTTGCCATGGGGCCGACTTGGCGCCGGCACGACTGGCGGTGTTGTCTTTGGGGTGGTGTCCCCCGCCCCAAACGAATCTGGCTCTTCGGCCAAAGCAGGGGCCAGCTCAGGCAGGCGCTGAGGGTCATCACGTCATCATCGTCGGCCCCGACGGGTCGAATCGGAGGTAACAACTCGTCGCAGCCTGGCAGCACCCGAACCAGTTGAACCCTAAACAAGTTGGGTGGCATCTGGGTACCGTGGAACAAGGGGTTGCCCGGTTGAACGATTTGGCCCTTGGCGACATCGACCAACTCGTTGTTCACGAAGTGCAGGAGAGTGCACGGAACGTCGGCGGCGCCCTGCGAAAACATGTAGGGCGTCAGGGATGCCCAGTCAAAGGCAAGGAGATGAAGTCCTCGGCCGAGAGAGGCTTAATTAGTTACCGTGATGATGGCGTCGAGCTCGGCTAATGTCGAGGCACCGCCAACGGCGGGCGTGCAGTTGACGGAGGGGCCGCTTGCTGCAGAGGTGCCGGCCGGCGTACACCCGGGTGCATTAAGCTCCCGTGCCGGCGTCGGAGACACCAATGCCGCCTCCGCCGGAGACACCAATGGCCCCGCCATCGCATTCTGCGAGTTGCTGGCCGTGAAGCTAGGAATCGGGGGCGGCCCCTGTTGGCCGCCCGCAATCCACGCACTCAACCCCTGGATCAAGGTAGGCACAATGGCGGTGATCGTCGCTCCGAGTCGTTGTTCCACTTGCTCTTGGAAATCTCCGGAATCCGCGCCACCTGTGCCTTGAGTTCTTGAACCTCGCGCGCCTGGCTTTCCGAGCTGGTCTTTTTCTCCTTCCGCACACCAGCGGTATAGTATGACCCCCATTTTGTGGACAAGCCTTTGCCGGCCACACGACCAGCTGACGTCGGCTTACTGAGCTTATCCTTGTTCTTCATTACATTCAACGCCCTATTTAGAGTGGTGTCCCAAGGGTTGCTCGTAGTCGACCCCGCGCTACTGCTTTCAGTCGCCTGCGGAAGGAATGTGAACCATTTAGAAATTTGGCTTCATTAATTAGAATGCAACCATATGGAGCTAATTACGCGGGGGTGTATTCCTTACCAGAACAAGCTCAAGCGCCCTGGTCTTCGGATCCGTGGTAAGCTCCTTTGTTATCGGGTCCTCCTTGTACCGGGCCCTGACAAAGTTCCTGGTCTGCTTGTTACCGCTGTATTTCTCGAAGCGGGGCGGTAGGCCTTGCTCGGCACGCTCCGCGTCCTCCTTGTCCCATATAGGCTCCGCCACTCTGTAACCGCCGGGACCGAGTTTGTGTTCCCCTAAGTTCAGCTCCCGCATTTCTTTCCCCCACTGACTTGATTGGGAGTTTGCGGTGCTCGAGCAATTGATCTTGAAGTCGTTGTAGTCATCTTCGGTGATCGAAGGATTTTTCTCCTTGATCTTCTCATAACTCTCACCTTTCTCGATCATTCTCTTCACATTGCTTTTCCAAGTAGACAGGGCCTTGCTCATCTTCGTGAGGGCAGCATTGTTCACTTTATTCCCTTTGAGGCTTGTGTTTTCAAAAGCAGCGGGGAACTTGTATCGTTCGTGCAGCTTCGTGAAGAGGAGGTTGCGCAAATTCCCTCGGTCAGGATGCCTCAGGTTCTCGGTGTTGATCGAGACGGTGCTCCGGAGAATGCACCCGAGCTGAAGCGAGTACCCCTTGACTATTCGTTCGGGCGCCGTTGGATTCCCGTCGGAGTCCACTTCAGTAACTTCCTCCTTGAGGGTGCGGAGCACGGTTGGGCGCCGGTCCTTCCGTTGCCTCTTCTGTTGGCTGCCATCTGTGCGTGCGCCATCCTCGGCGGCACCATCAATGGTGGCATTAGTGGGGTCATCCTCGGCGGTACCATCAGTGGTCTCAGGATCGGTGGGGAAGGCGGCGTCCTCATACAAGTGAGGTTGTTCCTCCATCTCCTGGGACAGCTCCCAGAATGCCTTGCCGCCCGAACCACCGGCCTGATCGTTGTTGGCCATGTTTCTCTCTAAATAGGAACAAAGTTTGGTCAAAAAGTTGGTTATTGTCAAGGAACAAGATCATGGTCTCATCATTTAGGGTTTGTTGACACCGAGGCATCCTAAAAGCTAAGCTTTTATCATTGAGGGTTTTTCGACGCCGAGGCACCCTAAAAGCCTAAGCTTTCATCATTAGTCACAAGTACCCCATATGTCCTATTTTTAGCAAAGTCATGCTAAAATTCACGGAAAATTTCAGCATGACCTTTGCTGAAAATAGGACATATGGAGTACCCGAATTTGCTGGAACGGAAGTTAATCGACATTCCAGCAAACTCAAGGGCCTCTCGGGTGGACAAGGCAAAAAAGGCCTCCATCACAACATGGAAAATACCGTTTAGCTAGCTACAGTTCAGTGCCATATTTCACTGGATTAAAATAAGCACATACACATAACTGACAGCACACATACACATCACTGATTTAACGAAATTTGCACACAACTCAGTAGCACTTCATCATCATATAAAGTATACATCAAAATTGCCAGCCAGGAATCAACATTACAAAATCAAAGGAAAAAAACAGAAGCATTCTCCAAGCAACAAGTTTGCTTCTTCTCTTCCAACATAGAACTAATTCAGAAGAAAGAACATAGATGTCTTAAGGACGCCGGCAACGAGCGCCATCGCCCCACAGCACATACTTTGTTTTTTAACTTCTAGGCACAAGCGAGATGCAAATAGCATAGAAACTGCTGCAGGTTGCTTTTTAACGGATACCTGACAAACTCTATGGCATACACTAGCGGTTGTAGCAATAGCAGGCAGGCATACAACAAGAGCACACTCTCATTGACTGGTTACATATTTGTGTACATATATAATTACTAGCTATCTTGAAAATGATATGGATTTTACTCAGCTTCCCTACAATCACTTTACACTTATCTGTTATTTATGTGCAGGTGTTTGAGACATCCACCTTATTCTAGGTTATAACTCCAGCAGCATTGTAATTATACAAATTATTATCATGGCAGTTGTGAGCGTATGTGTATATTGATAGTATCCTCATCGCTTTGTAGTTACTTGGACATCAGATGTGACAAATATGTACACAAAGGGGCCACCATTGGTACATGCCCTGTCCACCATATGTATTTCAGAATCATGTCTTAGTTATTAATCTACTGATAGTCCATAAGCTAAATGCTGTCAATGCTCTCGCGACCTAGTCCGACAAACAAACACACTCTACTACAGACCAAGGCACACAACATATACTCCAGGTTCATTTTAGATGGGCATATACTGCAACCAAACAGAGCAGAAGGCACCCCACTATAGACCAACTAAAGTGGTGTAGAAGTACATACAGCCTACTCCAAAATCATGAATGCAGATGCAGGGGCTTCATACCATGAGCAATATATGTACTCAAAAATCATGAATGCAGTGCTGCAATGTTTGTGCTGAATTGCATATACAGTACAGTTGACAGTGCATACACTGTTAACTGACAGTAAGAAGAGTAAGATGATCAAAATACATTGTTAGGATTCAACCCTGGACAATTGGCAGGTATACAGTGTCAACTGACAGTAAGTAGAGTGAGGGGGAGAGGGGGAGAGGGGGAGAGGAGGAGGGGGAGCTCACGGGGGCGGTGATGTGGACGGGGCGACAAGGTGGGGCGACGAGGTCCGGGTGGTGGTGTGGTGCTCCGGCGATGGTGGTGTGGATGGGGCGGCGTCCGGGCCACCGGCGACGAGGGCGGCGGGGCGATGGCGAGTCGGCCGGGCCACTGGAGTCGGCCGGGCGAGGTCAACGGCGAGCGCCCCCTCTTCCTCGTCCTTCTCCGCGAGAAAAGCGGCGGGGCGGCGGCGTCGGGAGAGGAGAGGGCGGCGTCGGGGCGTCGGGGCGGAGACGAGGACGACGGGGCGGCGTCGCGGCGTCGGGGCGGCGGGGCAGCGGCGTTGGGAGAGGAGAGGGGAAGGGGATCGAGGGCGAGGGTGAGAAGGGGATCGAGGGCCGGGGAGGAAATATGGATGGGGGCACAATACTAATGGCGCACCACCCCTCGGTGCGCCGTAAGTACATCCATACTAATGGCGCACCTCACCCTGGGAATCCACCTTCACCTGAGGATAGCCACCTGACCTGATCCACACCAAGTTCCCTCTACTAGCTCGACTGGTCAGCAGCCAGTTCTCACACCAGGAGGTCCTGGGTTCGATTCCCAGGCTCCACAATTTTTTTATGCATTTAAAATGCTGTTTGATACTTATTTGTGTTTAAATATGTTCAAACTTGTTTAAATCATAACAGTAATATTTTTTTATAAGACAGTAATAATTTTTTAAAAAATATCATCAAACAGTAATGCCGGTGGAGCGGGGGAGGGTGCGCGGGGTGCGGGGGGTCGGCGGCGGCAGTTGAGTAGGGGAGGGGTGCGGGGGTCAGCGGCGGCGGTTGAGTAGGGGAATCGAGGGTGCGGGGGGTCGGCGGCGGCGGCCGGTGGACCGGGGGTGCTCGGCGGCGAGGGGGACCGGATCTGGCGAGGTGGGATAGCGATCGAGATGGAGGGGGATCGAGATCGAGTGTCCATGAAATTTAAAAATATTCATGATAGTTCAAAAAGTGCCCATGAAATACAATCGAGAAATGAAGGCTACGATTTAAATACAATCGATCTTAGCTAGCTATCTGTTCACATTCTTCTTGCCCTTCTTTTTCGCAAATGGAGTTCTTCTGTGGAACGGACGTCCTTTAGGTAGGGTGGTCCTGCTTCTTCTTGTGGTGTATGCTGCTACTTCATCATCGTCGTCATGTTCGATCCTCGGGTCGCCGTACTTGTCGAAGTCTTGCTCATTGGCTACTCCATCCATTCCGATGATCTTCCTTTTGCCTCTCCTCACGACAACACGACTGGGCTTTGGCGGGTCGGTAATGAAGAAGCATTGGTCCACTTGGGAAGCCAGTACCCATGGCTCATTTTTCGCGGTGACGTTTGCGCCCGCGGTCTTGGATTTGGCTTCGGGTATAACCATGGTGGTGAAATATCGGTCTTCTTTTAGGACGCTCTTGGCCCATCTGACACGGAACATCGGCACCTTCTCTCCAGCGTAGCTCAGCTCCCAGATCTCCTCGATCCTTCCGTAGTATCTGTCCCTTGTCCTTACCGGTGTAGGATTCCATCGTTACCCCGGAGTTCTGATAACCATCGCTCTTCATGTCCTTGTCCTCGGTGTAGAATGTGTAGCCGTTGATATCATACGCCTCATAGGTCATCAGGTTGTGCTCGGCGCCCTGTGACAAGGCGAATATGAGTTGTTCTTCCGCGGAAGAATCCTCATGTAAAGGGTACGACAGAAGCTTCTGCTTGAACCAACGCGTGAAACATGAGTTGTGCTCTTTGAGTATATCTCCGTCCGTCCTCTGTTGGCCTCGGTCATTGTACGTCTTCTCAATAAAGGTTTTGTGCTCTACCACCCAAGGATCGACCACGTCTATGTGTTGTAGCGCGACTAGGTTTGCTCTTTCAAAGTCGGCGAGTCGACCCTCGAAGTCGACATGCATTTCGCGGCGACCCTCACGGTGACCCCATCCAGCGAGCCTGCCGAGGTGCCTGTTGACGGGCAGACCAACGGGGTTCTCGATGCCTAGATAATTCGTGCAGTAGGAGATGCACTCTTCGGTCAGAAAGCCCCTGGCTATACTTCCCTCTGGACGTGACATGTTCCGAACGTATCCTTTGATGACACCATTCATCCTTTCGAACGGCATCATGCTGTGCAGGAACGTCGGCCCGAGTTGGATGATATCCTCCACGATATGGACCAGCAGATGCACCATAACGTCGAAGAATGCGGGCGGGAAGTACATCTCAAGCTCGCATAGTATCACCACGATCTCTTCCTGTAGCCTTCTGAGTTGCCTCACGCCAATCGACTTCTGAGAGATGACGTCGAAAAAGTTGCATAGGCCAAATAGCATTTCACGGACGTGCGCGTCCATGATCCCACGGATTGCAACTGGAAGTATCTGCGTCATCAGCACGTGACAGTCGTGAGACTTCATCCCGCTGAACTTCTGCTTCGCTGGGTCTAGGTATCTGCTTATCTTCCCCGCGTAACCGTAAGGAAGTTTTACTCCTAGGAGGCAGGTGAAAAACTGCTCGATCTCCTCCTGACTTAGAGTGAAGCACGCGGGAGGGTAGTCATTTCCGGTCTTCTTGGCCTTTTTGCCTTTGCGACGACTTTCTGTGTCCTGCTTCGCCTCATCATCATCATCATCATTAGCGTGAAGCTCCTGCCTGATGCCCATTGATTTCAAGTCTGCCCTTGCTTTCGGCCCATCTTTGGTCCTCTCTGGCATGTTGAGCAGGGTACCAAGCAGACTCTCGCACACGTTCTTCGTGATATGCATGACATCAAGGCTGTGAGGCACACGGTGGATCTTCCAGTACGACAAGTCCCAGAAAACAGACCTCGTTTTCCATACCTTCAGCAGCGGCTCTGGCGCCTTTCGCTTCTTTCCCGGCTCTGGCGCCTTTTGCTTCTTTCCCGGCAGTGGGCAGTCTTTCCAATTTTTCAACAGCTTGTCTATTTCCTCGCCGCTCCTCGTACACGGGCGTTTTCGGGGTTCGGTTTCACCATCGAACAGATCCTTGCGTTTCCTCCACGGGTCATCGTCGCGAAGCCACCTTCGATGTCCCATGAACACGGTTTTCGAAGACCCGGGATCTCTATCTAGCTGGCGATACGTTGTGTCATCCATGCACCTTACGCATCCAGAAAATCCGTGGACTACCTGCCCCGCGAGATATCCGTAACCGAGATAGTCGTGCACCGTCGTGAGCAGTGCGGCTCTCATAGGGAAATATTCTTTCTCTGCGGCGTCCCACGTATTGGCTGGCGTTTTCCACAGCGTGTCAAGCTCCTCTTTCAGCAGCCCCAGATACAGATTGATGTCGTTCCCTGGTTGTTTCGGCCCTTCAATTAGCATACTCATGTGAATGTACTTCCTCTTCATGCACAACCAGGGGGGAAGGTTGTACATCCACACAAACACAGGCCAGGTGCTATGTGTGCTTCTCTGGCTGCCAAACGGATTGACTCCATCGGTGCTCGCGCCCAGCACAATGTTCCTTGGATCGTTCCCAAATTCTGGGTATTCGAAGTTCAACGCTTGCCACTGGCTCGCATCCTTAGGGTGACTCAACATCTTGTCTTTTTTATCTATCTCCGGATCATTTGCGTCATCTTCTCGCTTCTTCTCCTCCCTATCCGCGTGCCAACGCAGGAGCTTTGCTACCTTAGGGTCCGCGAAATACCGCTGCAGACGAGGAGTGATCGGAAAGTACCACACCACTTTTCGAGGAGCTTTCTTCCTCTTCTTGTATCGAGTGACGCCGCACACCGGACATATGGTAGACTCCGCGTGCTCGTCCCGATAAATGATGCAATTGTTCATGCACACATGGTATTTCACGTGCGGTAAATCGAGAGGACACACGATTTTCTTCGCCTCCTCCAAACTGGTCGGGCACTTGTTCCCCTTGGGAAGACGTTCGTGCCAGAATGACATGTTCTCGTCGAAGCATGCGTCGGTCATTTTGTGTTTTACCTTCATCTCCAGAGCCATGAGCGTTACTTTCAGGCGGGTATCCTCGGGCCTGCATCCTTCATACAATGGAGTAACCGCGTCTAACTCAAGTTGATCCATCTTGGCTTTCTCTCGGGCGGCAGCTCTTGCGTTATCCGTCTGCTTGAGAAGCAGCTCTTGAATATGAGGGTCCTGCACCCAGCCCATCGATGGTCCAGCATCGTATGCTCCGCCGGCATCATCATCTTCATGATCATGCCCGTCGTCTGCTCCGGCATCTTCCTCATCATCATGTCCTGCATCTTCTACATGATGACTGTGTACAACATCACCGTCGTGATCATCTCCTGGGGATTCTTCGTCTTCTCGCCCGCCCGAGCCGCGGTGGTTGTCTTGCTGCCCTTCCTCATTTCTTGCTCGGCCCCCATGGACGACTTCGTAGTCATCTTCATCACCTTGCCACCGATAGCCATCCATGAAACCACGGAAGAGCAGGTGGTCCCGCACCTGCCCGGAATCCGGGTCCGCAATAAGGCTCTTCAGCTTGCATCTTCGACACGGACATCTTATCTCCGTCTCGTTCTTTTGAAGCATCTCGGCCTTCGCAGACCTCAAAAACCTATTCACGATGCCTTCGGTCATCGTGCGGACCATGGTCGCCTGCGGGGTAGAGCAAAACGATATTTTAGAACCAAGAAAAATTTTGGCATGACTTTCCCTAAAAATAGGACCAAAAAGAATGCTTAATGCCAAAATTCTCGCCGAAACGGAAATGAATCAACATTCCGGCAAAATATTGGCAACTATCGCATTTCAAATACCGGTACACCTCCAAACACAAACACATATGCAACACCACAAACATATGCAACACCACGAACATACATAGATCTAGCTAGGCCATAAAAAGTGCATGTGCACATTGTTGTAGGGAGAACAACATAAATATAGCTTCCCCCCTTACTTACCTATCAAAACAAGGTAATTTAACCACTTAATTTGAATGAATCTATGGTGGAAATGAGGTGAAAAAGAGGAGGCACCCGAGACAAGGAGGAGGCGGTGGAGAGAATGAAGTGGGGGGAAAGTGAGTGTGGGTAGGAGAGGCTGTCCAAAATATCTTGTTGCTGCCCACTTACTAATGGCGCACCAACCACAAATGCGCCATTAGTAATCCAGGTTACTAATGGCGCACCTTCTGGTGGTGCGCCATTAGTAGTTTTGCAAAAAAAACATACTAATGGCGCACTGCTCCAGAGTGCGCCATTACTAGTTTAAACTAGTAATGGCGCACGGTGGAGAAGTGCGCCATTAGTAGTTTTGCAAAAAAAGGAATAAAAAATATAATAAAAAAAACAACATTAGTGGCGCACTTTCCGACAGGTGCGCCATTACTAGTTACAACTAGTAATGGCGCATTTCGTCTGGATGCGCCATTAGTATGTTTGGACAGGCGCACTAGTTCAAAAAAAATTGATACTAATGGCGCACCTTGGGCCTGGTGCGCCATTAGTAGTTTCAACACTAATGGCGTCGCAGAAGGTGGTGCGCCATTAGTATATACTAATGGCGCACCGCCTGTCAGGTGCGCCATTAGTGTCAATCCCATCTATAGCCCTTTTTCTAGTAGTGCAAGGTACTACAATCTGGTTTTTATTGGACTACTCTCTTAAAAGATGCTCGTAAGTTTGTCTTATCTTGTGATAAATGTCAAAGAATAGGTAACATTAGTAGACGTCAAGAAATGCCTATGAATTATTCTCTTGTTATTGAACCGTTTGATGTTTGGGGCTTTGATTATATGGGACCTTTTCCTGCCTCCAATGGTTATACACATATTTTAGTTGCTGTTGATTGCGTTACTAAGTGGGTAGAAGCTATTCCAAGTAGTAGTGCTGATCATAACACTTCTATTAAAATGCTTAAATAAGTTATTTTTCCGAGGTTTGGAGTCCCTAGATATCTTATGACTGATGGTGGTTCACACTTTATTCATGGTGCTTTCCGTAAGATGCTTGCTAAGTATGATGTCAATCATAGAATCACATCTCCTTATCACCCGCGGTCTAGTGGTCAAGTAGAGTTGAGCAATAGAGAGCTCAAATTAATTTTGCAAAAGACTGTGAATAGATCTAGAAAGAATTGGTCCAAAAAACTTGATGATGCATTATGGGCCTATAGAACTGCATACAAAAATCCTATGGGTATGTCTCCATATAAGATGGTTTATGGAAAAGCATGTCATTTACCTCTTGAACTTGAACATAAAGCATATTGGGCTATTAAAGTGCTCAATTATGACTTCAAACTTGCCGGTGAGAAGAGGTTGTTTGATATTAGCTCACTTGATGAATGGAGAACCCAAGCATACGAGAATGCCAAGCTTTTCAAAGAAAAAGTCAAACGCTGGCATGATAAGAGGATACAAAAGCGCGAGTTTAACATAGGAGATTATGTGTTATTATTCAACTCTCGTTTAAAAATTTTTGCAGGAAAACTTCTCGGGAAGGTCCCTACGTTATCGAGGAGGTCTATCGTTCTGGTGCTATAAAAATGAACAACTTCGAAGGCACAAATCCGAGGGTGGTTAACGGTCAAAGAAGTAAACATTATATTTCAGGTAATCCTATCAATGTTGAAACTAATATTATTGAAACCATAACCCCCAAGGAATACATAAGAGACACTTTCCGGAACGTTCCAGAACCTGAAAAGGCATAGGTACGTGGTATGCTAAGTAAACCGACTCCAAAACAACTCTAATGGCAATTTTTATCCGTTTTGGATTATTTAAGAATTTTAGGAAGAAAGAAGTAGTCTGAAAGGGACACGAGGCTCCCACGAGAGAGGAGGCCGCGCCCCCCTCCCTTGTAGGGCGTGCCCCCCTGTCTCGTGGGCACCTCGTGTGCCTCCCGGACTTTGTTTTATTGTATGTTACGTATTTTGGTCGGTAAAAATTCATTATATATACTCCCGAAGGTTTTGACCACCGTATCACGCAAATATCCTCTGTTTTCGTTTCGAGCTGTTTCCGTTGCAGATTTAGAGCACCATGACTTCTCCCTCCTCCAACAATGAAGACAAGGATGCTTGGCTATTGAAGATAGAGTTGAAAAGAGAGGAACCAGAAGAGATCAACAAGGATGAAGGGATCAAGAAGGCCATGGAGGTTCAAGCTCCGGTGGTGAAAGAAGAAGACATCCCTCAACCTTTACCTAACCTTTTCACTCCAACAGAGATTGAAGCTTTCAAGATGATTGAGTTAGCCCGCATACAGAACAAGTATCTCACACAGGAGAATATTTTGTTGAAGGATCATATTGCTGGGCTCAAGGGCATTATCCGCAAGTTGGAGGAGCTTTCACGCTCAATGTGCGATTATCCATCGTCATCATCACCGCCTCCATCAGCTCCGAGGAAATAATCACATGGGTGTGGGCACTTCCCTTGGCAACTGCCAAGCTTGGGGGAGGTGCCCCGGTATCGTATCACCATCACACTCCTATCTTTACCACTTTATTTAGTTCAATCCTTTTAGTAGTATCTTGATCTAGTAGATTGAAGTTTTGATATCAAGTAGTTTTCAGTTTTGCATTGTGATCTCTTTATGTAAGCGAGTCTGTGTGCTATCTATAATAAAGATTAGTGTTGAGTCAAGGGATTTGCTATGTTGCTACGATCTTAAGAAAGTAGAAAGAACAAAAGAGTTCATATTGATCTTATGGATAGTGATAACTTCACACATAGAAAGTATGAGGCATAAAAATTGTTGAGAGTTGATGAACATAGACTTGGTCATCGTTGCAATTAATAGGAAGTGATAAGGAAAGAGGGGTTCACATATAGATATATTATCTTGGACATCTTTTATGATTGTGAAGCACTCATTAAGTATGACATGTTAAAAGAGTTGATGTTGGACAAGAAAGACAACGTAATGGTTTATGTTTTCCGACATCTCAGTTAAAGTATATTGTCATTCACCTTCCAAACATGTTGAGCTTACCTTTCCCCCTCTTGCTAGCCAAATTCCTTGCACCAAGTAGAGATACTACTTGTGCTTCCAAATATCCTCAAACCCAGTTTTGCCATCAGAGTCCACCATACCTACCTATGGATTGAGTAAGATCCTTCAAGTAAGTTGTCATCGGTGCAAGCAATAAAAATTGCTCTCTAAATATGTATGACTTATTAGTGCAGAGAAAATAAGCTTTGTACAAACTTGTTGTGGAAGTAATAAAAGCGACGGATTGCATAATAAAGGTCCACATACAAGGGGCAATAATAAGTGACGTTCTTTTGCATTAAGATTTCGTGCATCAACCCTAAACGCGCATGACAACCTCTGCTTCCCTATGCGAAGGGCCTATCTTTTACTTTATGTTTTTACTTTATGCTTGCGTCAAGGTGATCCTCACCTTTCCCCTTTTTAATTTTTATCCTTTGGCAAACTCCTCGTGTTTGAAAGATCATGATACATATATCCAATTGGATGTAAGTTGGCATAGGCTATTATTGTTGACATCACCTAAAGGTGAATACGTTGGGAGGCAACACAATAAGCCCCTATCTTTCTTAGTGTCCGGCTGAAACTCTATAACCAGAAGTATTGCGTGAGTGTTAGAAATTATGGGAGACTGCGAGATAGTTGAGTATGTGAGCTTGTTGAAAAGCTCTATTATTGACTCTTTCTAATGTTATGATAAATTGCAATTGCTTCAATGACTGAGATTATAGTTTGTTAGTTCCCAATGAAGTTTATGAACCATACTTGACATTGTGAATTGCTTATTACTTGAGCATAGGAAATCATATGACAAAATCTATATATGTTACTGTTATTAGAATGATCATGATGCCCTCATGTCCGTATTTTATTTTTATCGACACCTCTATCTCTAAACATGTGGACATATTTTTTGATTTCAGCATCCGCTTGAGGACAAGCGAGGTCTAAGCTTGGGGGAGTTGATACGTCCATTTTGCATCATGCTTTTATATCAATATTTATTGCATTATGGGCTGTCATTACACATTATATCTCAATACTTATGGCTATTCTCTCCTATTTTACAAGGTTTACCATGAAGAGGGGGTATGCCGGCAGCTGGAATTCTGGTTGGAAAAGGAGCAAATGTTGGAAACCTCTTCTGCACAACTCCAAAAGTCCTGAAACTCCACGAAACAACTTTTTGGATTTATTAAGAATTTATGAGGGAAAGAAATAGGCCAGGGGGCCCACACCCTGTCCAAGAGACAGGGGGCGCCCCCCTGTAGGGCGCGCCCCCCCTATATCATCACTTTTACCTTGAAAAAAATCGTGGGCAAGCTTACGATATGAAACTCCGCCGCCACGAGGCGGAACCTTGGCGGAATCAATCTAGGGCTCTAGCGAAGCTGTTCTGCCGGGGACACTTCCCTCCGGGAGGCACTACAAGAAACTTGTTAATGCATGACGGATTTCACGTGACGTTTTCAGAAACTGTCATCGATGGCCTGGTACAACCCTGAAAGCCCGCCCAAGCCTGCCAAAGCCCGCGTACCCTTTACTCGTATAAAATGCTAACCCTAACCCTCCTCTCTTCCTCCGCAGCCCCCTCCCTATTCCCCATCAACCCCACACAGCGCCGCCACCCACCACCTCCTCGCCTCTCTCCTCGCACAGATCGTCGCCGGCCCGACTCCTCCTCTCCTCTCACCTCGTAGCTTCCAGATCCGCCTCGTCCAGTGCCCATCCATCCCTCTCCCGAACATCTCTCTCTCTCTTGTGACCCTCGCACCACAGCCAACCCCACCGATTCCGGCGACTTCCACCACCGCACAGCACACACTGTAACTAGTCTCCGACCCTTCTGTCCCCCAGGCCGGCTAGATCCGCGGCTCACGTCTCCGGCGCTCGTCTGCGACCATTAGCCCGTGGCTAGGGTTTCGGCTGTGTCGTCGCGTCCATCGTCGCCGCGTCTCCGGCGGCTCTTCTCCGACGCACACAGCGCCCCCTCGCGCCCTCTCCTCCTCCTGGATGCCGCCTTCCTTGTTCGGGGCGCTCGCCCGTGCGCGCCGAGTTGCACGACAGCGACCCCAACCTCCTCTCCCGCGTCTCCGGCACAGTGGTGCGTCATATGGCAACCTCCTCCGCTGCATTTGGACCACTGGAGGCCCTCCCTTGCCCAGGTGAACACCTCAAACCCCTTTTCCTCTCCTCCAGCCCTTCTTTTCTTTGTAGGATGTGCTTTGGCTGACTAAGCGTGTTCATCTGTATATGTTTGAACAAGTTACTGTTCTTGGAACCATGGAACATATATGTTTACCTTGTGCAGTAATAATTTTGGTGTCAAGCTTAATAAAGAGGCAATCCAAATGACTTGAAATGAGAAGTTTTGTGGGGGCTAATTGAGGCTTTATAGATTCTTTATAGTTAAGCACTTGTACTTCTGCATATCTCCTCTAGTTTAATATGCATATCACTTATACATATATATTTCACTTGTTCAACTATGGTAATTATCTTGGTTAATATGCATAGTGTATCCTGTTTCACTCACTAATTTCTTAGTGTTTGATTTGATTTGTATAGCAGAGAAGTGAATGTATGACGGTGATGTCGATTGTTGGCTGCCGGTGTGAACCAACAAATATGCCGAGACAACAGGCAGTTGATGGAAGCATCCAAGTTGAGCCAGGTCAGCAAGTCGTGAATCTGAACACCCCTCTTTCATAAGTGCACTCTGAATTTAAGCAAATGCCTTAAATAATGTATGTTCACTAGGAAGGGAATAATGGTATGCTCCGACCACTTGATACTTTATTCCAATATTTTTGAATGATACATGCATCTGTTGATCAAGATCTCTTATAGCCACGATTACTCTTATTGTGGCTGTAGTACATGGGTTAGCATAGTCAATTTAAGTAACAAGAATCTAGTTGATGTCATTAAGCATAACTAGGATGTGAACCAGAATTCTAATTGTCTCTGGTGTCAAGCAGAATATGTTTGTTTCAAGTTCTGTATGAGGTTTGGCCACAATTTAGAAAATCATTGATCCCGCCAACTCTGTCTTTTACGTGTGATAAGAGCTAACATGTATTTTAGTAGTCGTACTTCTGCCTTCAGAGGATTTTGGACAGCCAGATCAATATCAACTTGATATAGCCCACATTCTAGATATTCTGGACAATGGAGTTGGAACTTGCCTCTCATCAGTTATTCTATTCGGTATACCATGTGTAGTGTGTTCTCTCTGATATGTTTTAGTTTTGCAGCATTGCTTTGCAATAAGCTAGGACTTTGTTTTGTGATATTTAAATATACGATATATCAAAGGTTTACTGGTGAACTGTTTGCATCATGCATAAATTTGGAAATTAATAGCTTAAGGATATTCTAGTTATGGGAAAATATGGAGCATGCTTGAAAAGGCAACTATAAAAATCACTACATTTTGAAAAATAACTTAGGTTTATTATTGGCCAAAGAGATTTGTTTTTTTATAGACGCACCAAGAAACTAGGATCCAAGTAAGTAAAGGAAATAGAGATTATTAAGAAAAGATTGATACTACTATTATCTATCTCAATTTTGGTAAACATTAGTGTGAACCTAACATCTCACAGACTTCTCAAAAAAATAGCATATATGTTTTAATATGGTTTATGGTAGCTCACAGTCTGAATTTTGTGCTTGCAGGTGCATTCACATCACGTTATCTTGTGCAGGCTATGGAAAAATACTTGGCTGTTCTTGTTGCTTTGGAATCTAATATCTAACAGTCTTAAGAAGGTATATCAACTTTTTAATATGTATACCATGTGCTTCCTGGCATCCTTGCTGCTAGGAAACTGAATATGTATAGCACTAGGTGGCTGCACTATAACCTTGTTTATTATACATGTAGTATGACATTAAAACAATACATGTTTTAGCATATCTTGTTTTGCTGCTGATGCATATACATGCTTGCACTATTAATATACATGCAGTGATGATGAATCATCTCCCACACATGCACAAGCCTTGTTCCTACTGTTGTCACCCTGTATACATATATACTGGTTCATTTCATTTCATTATTGTTTCCTGTTATAAATAATAGTACTATGTTTGTCAAGTGGGCAGCAAGTATTGTTTACTAGTCAGCCCTTTGAGATGTACTTGCAGCATAAACGTTGAGTTTTATGCCGCTGCTCGTTGACCCGGTTGGCATAAACTTCAAATGTTCACGTGTCAACAAGTTTACACATCACGGCAAGGCTATTGTTTGTTAGTGATGCCATTTGTTGGCATGTTTATATGGCCTCAACTGCTACTACGATCGTTCTTGAGTTTTGTGATGTATGTTTTGTTTCTTTGTCATTTAACTTTCATTTGACAGACTTTTCTTTGGACTAATTTTAAGCAACTTCATGTTTACTCTCGTTTTATAGTACATGCAATGTTATTCTCATTTGTATGCACTATAAGATTTAAGAATTTTGGATAACATATAGTTCATTTTTATTTTTGTTTTATTCTTATTTTTGTGATCTATTCATATCTACAAATATCTAATAAGGTTCTTGTAAATATGCCAGGGAAGATTAGGTAGAGAGCTACTTGGTGCTACCATCACAATCAGCCTTGACGTGACAGTTACCACAGGAGGACCGACAGGAAGAACATGAATAATAGCCTCAATAGCTTATATGTTATGTTGAGTTATGTTGAGTAAAATGGGTTGTACTGGTTCCTAACCTTGTTGTGTGATATATTGTCCATCTATGCTTGTAAGTTATCACTTCATAGAAGGATTTTGTAAATTGATATGTTGTATTTACAAACGGATGGCTGCAAACTGGATCAACTGTGTAATGTTCTTACACTTTGCAAATACTTCCTCTTTGGCCGAAATTGGTATTTGGATTTGTGAGACGCATTATGCAAAAAATGTTCTTGGTCAAAATTAGGTAGAAATAAAGGGTTAAAGAGGTAGAAATGGAGCGCTAATGGGCTCGTCCAGATTTAAACTGTGCCCAAATCGATGATGATTTTTGTGACGGAAAATAGTATCCACGTAGGCAGACATGTCATTTGAATTGGTCAATTGAAAATCCTACGTGGCGTCAGTCCATGACGGATTGTTCCCGTCACGGAGGTTTGGGCTTGGGCGGGCCTGCTGCAGATCCATGACGGTCAAGAACCGTCAAGGAAAGGCTGATGTGAAATTATGACGCGATATACATGACGGATTTCAGATCCGTCATGCACGGGGGCCCATAACAGTTTTTCACTGATCCATGACGGACTAGATTCGTCATGTATTAACAGATTTCTTGTAGTGAGGGGGAAATCACCACCACCGTCATCACCAACGATCCTCTCATCGGGAGGGGGTCAATCTCCATCAACATCTTCACCAGCACCATATCCTCTCAAAACCCTAGTTCATCTCTTGTATCCAATCTTGTATCAAAACCACAAATTGGTACTTGTGGGTTGCTAGTAGTGTTGATTACTCCTCGTAGTTAATGCTAATTGGTTTACTTGGTGGAACATCATATGTTCAGATCCTTTATGCATATTATTACTGCTCTGATTATGAACATGAATATGCTTTGTGAGTAGTTACGTTTGTTCCTAAGGACATGGGTGAAGTCTTGCTATTAGTAGTCATGTGAATTTGGTACTCGTTCGATATTTTGATGAGATGTATGTTGTCTTTCCTCTAGTGGTGTTATGTGAACGTCCACTACATGACACTTCACCATTATTTGGGCCTACAGGAAGGCATAGGGAAGTAATAAGTAGATGATGGGTTGCTAGAGTGACAGAAGCTTAAACACTAGTTTATGTGTTGCTTCGTTAGGGGTTGATATGGAACCATATGTTTAATGTTGTGGTTAGGTTTACCTTAATACTCCTTTTTGTAGTTGCGGTTGCTTGCTATAGGGGTTAATCATAAGTGGGATGATTGTCCAAGTTAGGGCAGTACCCAAGTGCCGGTCCACCCACATATCAAATTATCAAAGTACCAAACGCGAATCTTACGAACGTGATGAAAACTAGCTTGACAATAATTCCCAATGTGTCCTCGGGAGCTCCTTCCTCATTATTAGAATTTGTCCACGCTTATCCTTTGCTACATAAAGGATTGGGCCACCTTGCTGCACTTTATTTACTTTATTTACTTTTTGCTCGCTACTATTTATCTTATCACAAAACTATCTATCACCTATTATTTCAGTGCTTGCAGAGAAAACCTTACTGAAAACCGCTTATCATTTCCTTCTGCTCCTTGTTTGGTTCGACACTCTTACTTATCGAAAGGACTACGATAGATCCCCTACACTTGTGGGTCATCAATTCCCACTCAACAAACACCATCGGAGACACCTATAGAGCATCTTTATAATCACCCAGTTACATTGTGACGTTTGATAGCACACAAAGTGTTCCTCCGGGATTCGGGAGTTGCATAATCTCATAGTCAGAGGAATATGTGTAAGTCATGAAGAAAGCAATAGCAATAAAACTATACGATCATAATGCTAAGCTAATGGATGGGTCTTGTCCATCACATCATTCTCTAATGATGTGATCCCGTTCATCAAACGACAACACATGTGCATGGCTAGGAAACTTAGCCGTCTTTGATTAATGAGCTAGTCAAGTAGAGGCATACTAGGGACACTCTGTTTGTCTATGTATTCACACATGTACTAAGTTTCTGGTTAATACAATTCTAGCATGAATAATAAACATTTATCATGATATAAGGAAATATAAATAACAACTTTATTATGGCCTCTAGGGCATATTTTTTTCACATAGAACATGTATAGCTCTCCTGATTCATCATATTGGAGCATGCAGATGAACCTGTCTCCTAATTGTGGGATGCGTTTTTGATTGTTGCCCCCCTAGTACTTCTCCGCGATCCTTCACAATTTTGCTCCAGTCTTTGACTATTAAGCATTCCTTGATTTTAGAAATCCTGAATGCACTCATGTGCGATGTAGGATGTCTTGGCCGTAAGCTAATCATTACCATGAGACCTTTAGTCTTGATCCAATGAGGCACAACTATCAACGGGAGTCCCTGTTGAAGAACATCGTATAGTAACATACTTAGCAATGAAGTTTAGCTTAGAAAATAATGTATGCAAAAGATGCACTGAGACAAATAGTAAAAATCTTACCATCTTTCCTAAATAGATGTGACCGTAGTTCAATATGAACACTATTGGTCGCAGGTTTTGAGTACTAAGATTTTCAAGTCCAAGAAAATAATTTCTCTTGACAACATCAAGATCCTCAAGCCATGAAACATAATGACTTATCTCCTCGCAGTTTAGTTCAGCCCCGGGACAGTGGACGCTCCTGTCTACCAAGCGTCGGACATGTTTGCTTGAATGGAAATAAGTTGTCAATAGAAATTAGTTGTCGACTATTTTTGAATAAACAATATCGAAGACATAAATATGGTTGAGAAACTCACATAATGGTAGAACTGGAGGCGTTTGTACATCGACCCAGATGTCAATATTACCTTCAATATCATCTTTCGGACGAATATCAAAGGTGATAACCATATCAGGCTCAAATGCATAAGCCTTGCATAGTGCTTGCCAAGTTTTGCATTCAAAATAGGTGTAGGTGTCTGCATTGTATAATTTTGCATTGAAAGTACACTACAGGAAATATGTCAACTAGTGACCTTTTGTCAGTGACCCTGGAAGAATTGGTCATAGATCTATGACCATTTGAGACCAATTGGTCAAAAGCTGTTCGGGGGGCTCCAAACCCTAAACCATTGCGACCATTTTGGTTAGAAAGATCGTAATTTCCTTACACGAAATGGTCATAAAGCAAACAACGCTAGTCCGCTGCCTTATTTCTAGTTGTTAACGACCAATATAGATGGTCATAGCCTTGTAAATTGTGGTGGGTTGCGATGACTAGGCGCCATCTCATCAGTTTTGCCTATGTGTCATGTCCATGTGTCAATTTTTGCCCTAGGTTGTGAAGCAACCTATATTTCTGTTATTCCAAAAATTCCCAAAAAATTATCATAAATTGTTTGGATCATATCTTCATCAAATATGTCAAAACCTTCCTTGCCTAGTTCAAAAATAATTCAACAATATTCATTTTCCTATTCTGTTCAAAGCAGAACTTTGTGAAGGAAGTACCACTTTGGCATGTCCAAATAGTATCCATTTTCTACAGTGCTTTCCTATGCCCAAATAACCATCCTCCACCAAATGCCAGCTCAATCCATTCATTATTTTGAGCCCAGCTTCAACATTCGTATTTATGTCCAGTGTGGTACTTTGCAAAGCAAGTACCACCTAGGCTCCTCCTTTTGAGCTGAAAATTTGTGAAGACGGTCTTCTTAGTAACTGGTCATCCTCAACCCAAACTCATGCCCATTAGTCATTTACATTTCCATACCACTAACCAAATACTTGGCTGCTAATTCATGTTTGAGCATCGATCGGTCTCCACGTGAGAATCTTATGTTGTAATTTTCTTCCTAGAACCTACCCGGGGAGTGCCCAACCCACTAGACATGCCTAGGCCGCCCAGAACACATGGCAACGGCACGGTCACGCGGTGACCACCCGGCGGGCATGCGATTTTACGCGCTCTAGAGTTGGGCCCTTTGCCACCGCCCAAACCTCGACTTATCGCCACCAAACCGTGTATTTACGATTAAATAGGTACTTATGTAACTAGAAATGATTTTTCGAAAAAATAAATAGCAAACTATGAGGCAGCTGCAGTTCAAATTTGACCCACTTCCAACTAAATCGACGGAAATTTGTTTTTTTCACGAGAGGTGGATCAAAACTTTTTACACCCAAACATTTGGTCAGTTGTGTATTAAATATGTCCTATTATTTTAGAAAAATGATTTGGTCCAATTTTGCAACAATTATTTGGGAGGTCCTTCACAAAAAAACCTCCTTTTGGGCACTCAAAAAATGGAAAATGGTTTTTTGTCCAAAGAAAATGAAAAGTTCTTTAGGCAACATTGTTTGCCATTCCAATATGGACCCTTTTGCACAATGTGAGATCATTTGAACAAACTATGCCATGAATGTGGCCATAAGATTGATCATTTGGCTTGAAAGCCATTGATATCCATGCGTGATAGCTCGTTTCTGAGAACACTTTTTTATAATAATTGTTGTATTACAACTTTGCTATTTTCCCTGGGAACTTGGCGACATATAATGACACAATGCGAAGGTTTACCAATTTTTTGATTTTTTTTGAATTTTTTATGCCCATTTCAAAATGCGGTCGAAACGGTGGGAATGACCATTCCTAGCTAGTGGTTAAATCTTTGAATTTTTTGGTGTTTCTCTGATTAAATAGATACTTATATACCTAGAAATGATTTTTGGAAAAAATAAAGAGCAAACTACAAGGCAGCTACAGTTCAAATTTGACCCGCTTCCAACTGAATCGGCGGAAATTTATCTTTTTCACGAGAGGTGGATCAAAACTTTTTACACCCAACCATTTGGTCAATTGTGCATTAAATATGTCCTAGTATTTTATAAAAATGATTTGGTCCAATTTTGCAACAAATATTTGGGAGGTCCTTCACAAAAAAACCTCCTCTTGGGCACTCAAAAAATGGAAAATGGTTTTTTCATCCAAAGAAAAAGAAAACTTCCTTAGGCAACATTGTTTGTCATTCTAATATGCACCCTTGTGCACAATATGAGATCATTTGAACAAACTATGCCATGAATGTGGCCATAAGATTGATCATTTGGCTTGAAACCCATTGATCTCCATACGTGATAGCTCGTTTCTGAAAACACTTTTTTAAATAATTGCCATATTACAAGTTTGTTATTTTTTATGGGAACTTGGCGACATATAATGACACAATGCGAAGGTTTCCCAATTTTTTGATTTTTTTGAATTTTTTATGCCCATTTGAAAATGCGGTCCAAACGGCGGGAATGACCGTTCCTAGCTAGTGGTTGAATTTTGGAATTTTTTTGGTGTTTCTATGATTAAATAGATACTTATGTACCTAGAAATGATTTTTGGAAAAAATAAAGAGCAAACTACAAGGTAACTACAGTTCAAATTTGACCCGCTTCCACCTGAATCGGCGGAAATTTGTCTTTTTTCACGAGAGGTGGATCAAAACTTTTTACACCCAACCATTTGGTCAATTGTACATTAAATATGGCCTAGTATTTTAGAAAAATGATTTGGTCCAATTTTGCAACAAATATTTGGGAGGTCCTTCACAAAAAAACCTCCTTTTGGGCACTCGAAAAATGGAAAATGGTTTTTTCATCCAAAGAAAAAGAAAACTTCCTTAGGCAACATTGTTTGTCATTACAATATGCACCCTTGTGCACAATATGAGATCATTTGAACAAACTATGCCATGAATATGGCCATAAGATTGATCATTTGGCTTGAAAGCCATTGATCTCCATACGTGATAGCTCGTTTTTAAGAACACTTTTTTAAAATAGTTGTCGTATTACAAGTTTGTTATTTTTCCTGGGAACTTGGACACATATAATGACACAATGCGAAGGTTTCCCAATTTTTTGATTTTTTTGAATTTTTTATACCCGTTTCAAAATGCGATCAAAACGGCGGGAATGACCGTTCCTAGCTAGTGGTTGAATCTTGGAATTTTTTTGGTGTTTCTCTGATTAAATAGATACTTATGTACCTAGAAATGATTTTTGGAAAAAATAAAGAGCAAACTACAAGGCGGCTACAGTTCAAATTTGACCCGCTTCCAACTGAATCGGCGGAAATTTGTCTTTTTCACGAGAGGTGGATCAAAACTTTTTACACCCAACCATTTGGTCAATTGTGCCTTAAATATGGCTTAGTATTTTAGAAAAATGATTTGGTCCAATTTTGCAACAAATATTTGGGAGGTCCTTCACAAAAAACCCTCCTTTTGCGCACTCAAAAAATGGAAAATGGTTTTTTCATCCAAAGAAAAAGAAAACTTCCTTAGGCAACATTGTTTGTAATTCCAATATGCACCCTTGTGCACAATATGAGATCAATTGAACAAACTATGCCATGAATGTGGCCATATGATTGATCATTTGGCTTGAAAGCCATTGATCTCCATACGTGATAGCTCGTTTCTGAAAACACTTTTTTAAATAATTGCCATATTACAAGTTTGTTATTTTTCCTGGGAACTTGGCCACATATAATGACACAATGCGAAGGTTTCCCAATTTTTTGATTTTTTTGAATTTTTTATGCCCGTTTCAAAATGCGGTCAAAACGACGAGAATGACCGTTCCTAGCTAGTGGTTGAATCTTGGAATTTTTTGGTGTTTCTCTGATTAAATTGATACTTATGTACCTAGAAATGATTTTTCGAAAAAATAAAGAGCAAACTACAAGGCAGCTACAGTTCAAATTTGACCCGCTTCCTACTGAATCAGCGGAAATTTGTCTTTTTCACGAGAGGTGGATCAAAACTTTTTACACCCAACCATTTGGTCAATTGTGCATTAAATATGACCTAGTATTTTAGAAAAATGATTTGGTCCAATTATGCAAAAAATATATGGTAGGTGTTTCATAAAAAAACTCATTTTGGGCACTCAAAAAATGGAAAATGATCTAAAAAAACTCATTTCTCCTAACTCTTTTAAAATGATATTGGTCTTATTTCGATTTGTCATTATTTTTGAAAACTAAGGTCAAATTTGATGACACATGAGAGGGTATTCCATTTTTATTTTATTTTTCAAGTCATAAAATAGCCAATATGATTTAGCACTTTACTTTTAGTCGGTTACGACCAACTTAGATGGTCAAAATGTGGTACTTGTATGCTGTGTTCTGATTGGTCCAGGAGCATCTCACGCACATCGTGCCTAATCACTGTCGGATGATCATGGATCCAACGGCCCGCCTGTCTCACCCACGTCGCCCAACCCATAACACGCACTCCTCCCACGCACCACCGCCCCTCTCTCTCTCGCGAACCCCACCCAACCCCCTCGTGCCCTCCTCCTCTCTCTCTCTCTCTCTTGAACCCTAGAGCTCCACTCCTCCCTGGCCGCCGCCACCTCCGGCGCCCTCTGTCCAGCGAGATCCATATGTATCGATCCCCTCCAACCCACGACTCCACTCCTCCTCCTCCTCCTCCTCTCTGGATCGATCACCCCCAACCCACGACTCCTCCTCCTCTCTGGATCGATCCGCAACCACTTCCAACCCAGCCCCCGCCGCAGACCTCCCCCAATCCCGGCCTCCTACACGCCGAGCCAAGCGACACTCCCCACTTCCAGACCAAACCCTAGCCAGAGACCCCTTCCTGCTCGATGGCCAACCCCTCCATGGTGGCAGGCGGCGGGGCCCATTGGCCAAGGGGGTTTGCACCTTCGGGGCCCAGATCCGCAACCGCTTCCGCGAGGCGCCCGTCGACCGCGTGTCGCCTGCCGACCGCGTGGCTGCGGCCCTGGAGACGCCATGGCAGCGTCGGCCTTGGCGGCGTCGGCGGCAGCGTGCCAGTCCCTGAGAAACCGCGAGATCCTCGATGTTGTGGGCACCACCGCGACAGCGCTCTCGCTCGCCGGTCCTCCTTCATCGTGCTCTGCTATCTCCTCTTCCGCAAGCTCCACAAGTTCTCGTTCAAGCTCGTCTACTTCCTTGCTGTTGCGGTGAGAGCATCGGATCTGGGAGCTTTGCTTTCTGTTTTATGGGTTTGGGATGCTGATTGCGTGATTTGGCGTGGCCTCGGCATGGAATTTGGGGCTGGTGGCGCAATCTGCGAGCATTGGTTTGATAGTTTCGTCTGTAATTGAGCGATTTTGATGCCTCATTTCGTTAGTTTGCACATAATGGTTTACCTTTAGTGCATACAAGCTGAAGTAGATGTGGAGAATTCGGTGCAGAAAGTAGTCAGGACCGGGATCTTCAGAAATGATCGTCGAATTTTGACACGTGATGCTTATTTCTGCTAGTTGGGGCCAGTATAGAGTCATTTTCCCGATAGTTTCATAGCTGCAGCAGCTTTGGCACGACACTAAGCATGTCTTACACTATGGTTAGCTTCAATTATTGATCAACTTAACACTTGTTTCATAAGATAATCAAAAGATGGTTGAGATCATGTGACCTGTTGCCATTCCCACATGGGCCGCTCCAGTCTAATGAAGCTAAGCAGTAGGATGCCTTCCACATATATACTTGAATGCGAAAAACTGGCATCCAGTAGGCATTTTTTAAATTGTTCATTTGCAAGAGATCACATTGCCCCCTAGCTCTATTTTGTTGTTGAATTTGCAAGTTGCAACCAGTGAGATTATGATCATACACCTATTTTTGGTTGAGGTACTGCCAGACATTGTTTCTAGGTCCTGCTCCACCTAAAAATTTGTTTGAATCGTAGGAAATGTCTGTGTGGAGAACTGATAGCACTTCATTAGAATGTAGAGAACTTTGAACTGTCCAGAATTTTTTAACATTACAGATCGCTGAAACTGATATCTAAATCTCTCTCTCTGCAGGCACCCATGAAGGCGAAGATGGATCCTCACCGGAGATGAGGACTACTCGGGTGGTATCCGCCAAGGCCAAGGCTAGGGAGTACAACGATTTCGCCGCCCACGCCACCCAGCTCTTCCGCCCGAGGGATGTCCGCCGCGCCGATCTGACCGCCCCGTCCCCTCCGTCGCGGGTGCCTCCCGTCTCATGCCACCCCCTGCCCCGCCGGTTGTACCCCCATCTTCTCTGCCCCCTGTGTAGTAAATGTGGTGCTTTTCTGGCTTAATTGCCTATTTTTTTTCAGAAAACAAACATAGCATAAATGGAGAAGCTCCCTGTGTTTAGATTTACCTTTCCTGTGTGACAGTAATTCCATTCATCTATTAAATGTAACTAGTATAACTTTTCAGTTTCAGTTCAATTAATTAATTGTGCTTGTAAACTTCACCCATTATAAATGCTCTTATTAGCCTTCTATGCCTCTCTCTAGACCAAGAAGACCAACTGATCCCAGTTTCTCAAGTAATTAGTAACCTGACATGCACACCCCATGTTTCAACATCTCAACTAGATAAGTAGCTATAAGATTCAGAGCCTCCTTTTCCACTTTCCAGTGTAGGTACCAATCTATTATGCATGTACACCATATATGAGGTCTAGCTAGGAACCTCTGGAGCATTTTCTACTGCTCCCTAAACAAGTTGTAGTGTTAGTTAGTGTTCTTTCACCAGATTACTACTATTCGAAACTCACATACTAACGAAAAAACTTGCCCTTGCAGTACTACCAAATTCAGATTATTCTACTTCTGAATATCTGGCATGTGTGGTGTGTGATCCGGACTGGTCAAAAGAATTAGTACAACTTGCAGAACCATGTAATCCCATAAATTTTTTAAAGCATTCCTACAAGTGAAAGCATCATCTCAACTTATGAATAATTAGGTGCTCACATTTTGAGCTGGGCTACAGTAAAATTTGACTAAAATCAGAGTTACCTTGCGATGTGATTTTGCCTGATAGGTGTTTGTGGTAATATCTGTATATGTATTCCAGATCATTTACATTAACAATGATATATTTCTGTAATGGTGAAGAAATACCTTCTTGAGTTTGATATGAAACTTTACTGTTAATTGAGTCGTTCTTGAGTTTCATGAACTTGATATGAACAAATTTGATTAAGAAATCCTGATGCTTATTCATTTGATGAAGCCAATGGCAATCTGGAGAAGGAAGTTCTGTCCTTGGTTTTGCTCTATTGGTGAAGCGTCCTCACTGCTATTCTGCAGGAGATCTGAGATGCACCTCCAACACCTCAAAATCCAGCAGAAAAATGTTTGGTTTTGCTCCTCCTACTCCTACTCTAGCTAGTTGTACATTGCTGCTATCTGCACTTCGCATTCCTGCCACCCATGGATGCCTAACGGAATCACAACCTCAACCAAAAAGAAAAAATATTATCAATCTAGTTTGCTATAGTATATGAAAATACAGTTGGGGATTTAGTTCTTGACTTGTGTAATCGTGGCATAAACTGGCACGACTTTGTGGGCTTACTAGTATTGTTAGATGTTGTCTTGAATGGATGGTCTATTGTACTTTTCTTTGGGTGAATTTGTTACAGTGACATTCATTGCATGACCTGCACTTGTACCAATATACCATGCTGGCGCCTGTAGGTTAGTATTGTTAGTGCCTAACATGAGCTTGAGTGTTGTAGTGGAAGTGTAGAACAATAACAGGTTAACGTGTTTTATTTTCCATTTCTAGTATTTGTACAAACTGATGTATTCCTGGCATAAACACAATATTATATAAGATCTGTAAAAGCAAACATTTCACTATGCAACTATAAGATCTGTTTTAGCCCTCTCTAGTATTTTATAACGGGAAAGCTGAAGCTGGAATGTACATTGTTTGTTCTCTGCCCGCTTCTTACATTAGTGTTGCCATTGCATCTGTTTGGTTCTGGCCTGAACAACAGTACACTAATGCTGGTAGCCTTTGTGTTCACTCTTTTACAGGAGCGTCGGGACAAATTTGACGTGTGAAGCCATGAAGCCAAGTGCAAAGCCTTGATGATGCCTTACTTGCCAGAGAATTGTTTGTTTCGTTTGACTGTAATAGACTGTAGAGATTGTGACATTGTAACAGATTTACCATTATTTGATAAATTATGTTTATTCTGTTTTATTTGAAATAGTGATTTAAAAATGTGTGGAATAGAAACCTGACTAGTGGGATTCATGTCTAAAAACAATTTGAGCAATGTTGAAATATCTGATGTGTGGGACCAATGTATGAGATTATGACATGTGGGGCTTGATTGACTAGTGGGACCAACTCCAATATATAATGTCCGAAACTAGAAAATCAATGGACTAAAAAGGCCATGGACCAGAAATTAAAAAGGCTGAATAGTTGGGCCTGGCCCATATAACTGATCAAAATTAATACGAAAAAATATATATATAAGGCTGAATTAATGGGCTCGGCCCATATAAACACCCAATTGGACCGGGCCGATTTTAATTTTTGACCTTTTGAATTGATCACAATTTTGCCACGTTAGATTGCCACGTCGGATCCGACGTGGCCTAGGCAGACAGCTAGTGACCAAAACAAAACAGTAGGCATATTTTGGTCATAAACGTCTACGACCTTCTCACAGAGAAGGTCGTTAATTTCAGTTTACGACTGCCAGCTTTTGACCTTCTATTTTTGGTCACAAAAAGGTCGCAAATGAAAAACAATGACCTTTCAGTGACCAATAGTCAAGGTCACAAGTTGATATATTTCTTGTAGTGGTATAAGCATGCTCGGTCTTTAAGTTAACTCTCTTTACCTCCATAGTTTTCATAGGACTAAAACCAATCTTATCCAAGACAAAAATTCTTGCATAGCAGGGGATACACTAGTAGAACATTAGAAATTTAAAATTATAAGTTGAAGCAAATGAAGCATAAGTCATGCTTAATTACGAAAAAAGACTTGTCATTGTGACTTACGGTATCCACTTCGAAGGTCTCAACCAGCTTAATGCTGAAGCGCCTACCATCAACTAGGAAATTTCTGTCGCACAGGCCGCGCTCGTCTTCGCAGTATTTGCACATACGGAAATCCTTTTCGTCGCCAGACATTTCCTATGTTCATAGTTGAAACATTAATTGATAAACACTTACTATTGTATTAATTCAACTAATTCAACTAGTTCTATTAATTCAACTAGTTCTATTAATTCAACTAATAAGCGCTTACTAAAAATAAACTAGCTAGTTCTATAGTAAATTTTTTAATTAGATCATCAAATCTCATATACCTAAATTTTCTTACTAATTCAACTAAGCACCTAATTCATCTAACATTTGACATTAATATCTAAGTTTTCTATCTAATTCAACTAAGCACTTACTAGTTCATCTAACATTTGACATTAATATCTATCTTTTCTATCTAATTCATGTAACATTTGACATTAATCTAACATTCTTATCTAGCTAGTTCATCTAATTTTGATCATCTAATTAACATTTTGACATGCATTAATCTAATTCATTTAGCTAGCTAAAACTTTGACATTAATCTAAAAAATAGAAAATAGAAAATAAGTAAAAAAAAGTGTGTGTGTGTGTGTGCGCGCGCGTGTGTGTGTATGTGTGTGTACGAGCGGAGGCTCGATGAGGGAGCGGCCATGGCGTGCGCAGGGGGCTTACACCGCGGGGCAACCGAGGTGGCGACGGGGGGCGGTGATGGACTGGCGCGGCGACGAGGTGGCAGCATATGGGTCAGCGACGCGAGACGTACGACGACGACGGGCCAGGGCATCGACGGGGATGGGGGCGGCGGCAACGGGGACAACGACGGGGCGGGACAGGGGCGGCGTACGGGGTGGCGGCGATGTAGAAAAAGATTGGAGAAGTAGGAGATGAAACTAATTTTTTTGAAGTGTTGTATATATAGGATGAATTTTTAGTACCAGTTGGAGGCACCAGCCGATACTAAAGGTTAAATTTGGTCAGCCAAACAGCGGGAAGCGACCCCCTTTAGTACCGGTTCCTGGCTGAAACCTGTACTAAAGACCGCACCTTTAGTACCGGTTGGTGCCATGACCCGGTACTAAAGGGTGCGCTGTCACCCCGCGGTGCACAGAGTTTAGTCCCACCTCGCTGAGCGAAGGTCAGCCGCACTGGTTTATAAACCCAGCTGCGACTGCTCCTTTGAGCTCCTCTCTAATGCAGGCTTCTGGGCCTAAACAGCTGCTCTGCCCTGTGGCCGTACTAGGCCTTGCGGGCCTGCATCCTGGCCCAACTACAGGTTGGGTTTCTAGTCATATGCAGGCCGTTATGGCCTAGTAGGTGGGCTTTTTTCTTTTGTTTTTTCTTTTCTGCTTTATTTATTTTCTTTCATTTATTTGTGAGTTGTTTTTTGCTGTATTTAGAGTTTCTTTGTGAATATTTTTGCTTTAGGTACAAAAAATTACAAACTTTCTGGTAGTTCCAGTAGTTTTCAAATTTGAATAGTTTTCGTCCAAAACCCTAATACTTTGAAACAGATTGTCTAGTTTGTACACAAAGTGCATCCAATTTTTGCCGTAACCCTCTCTACTTTTTTACACATGCTATGTGGGTGAAATGATGATACCATGCCAACTTTCAACCTTTTCAGAGTTCATTTGTAGTGCTCTTCAATTTCAGGGTCATTTAGCTCAAAATAAATCATTAAATGCATGAAAAATAGCAAATGACTCTAGTACCGGTTTGTGGCATGAACCGGTACTAAAGGTGCTAGTGGGGCCCTAGCCTGACAACAGCCTGCCACCACCTCTTTAGTACCGGTTCATGGCATGAACCAGTACTAAAGGTTCGCCACGAACCGGTACTAATGATCGCCGCTCGCCTAGCCATTAGAACCGGCACTAATGAGCACATTAGTGTCGGTTCAGTTACAAACCGGGACTAATGTGTCTCACGTAAGGTCGTTTTTCTACTAGTGTGTTACTTCAAAAATAGTTGGACTCAATATTTCCTATCGTGACATGATTGCATGGTGTTCGAAATGTAGGCTTCACCTCTTTCTCCGGAATGATATGAAATTTCATCCTGCCAATCTATAGTACCTGTACCCCCAAAGCTAAACACGGCCTGGTCGTACTTTGTTTATGCATAAAACTGACAGTAACAATTTGATTCCCTTTGTCACGACGCTTAGCTGGTATGATATACTTATCCATTAATGAAACATTAGTGTCCGTAGACAGTGTCGCATCATCCTCCCTCTCTTGAAGAGAAACCGTCCTCAGTTTTGAGCTATGCCTTGTAGATTTCTTCTTGTACATTTTGACAGTACACTTTATATTCTTTGCATCCTTGGGAATAGTAGCATATAACTCACCCTTATGCATATAAGTGTACCTATTTGTTCGCCCGTGATGAAGAGCGTCAACAACATGCAGCCACGGCCGTCCTAAAATAAGATGGCCAACATGTAGTGGCATAACATCGCACTCCACTTTATCAACATAGCCATCAACACAAAAAGGCACCTTCACTCTATGGATTACCTTCACTTTGCCCATATCATTTATCCACTTCATATAGTATGGTTTTAGGTGCTCCCATGTTGGCAATGAAAGAGACTCCACCGCATCCTTGCTAATCATGTTGCTAGCACTGCCACCATCATTTATCAGTTTGCAAACTTCTCCCTTGATGGTACATGCAGTTTGAAAAATACTCCGCCATTGTCCTTGTTCAACAATGGTCTTGTCATCTCGCTGGACCTTATGTGCTAGTAAACTCTCCATATCATGATCATCTTGAGGATAACATAGTATGGTATCACCATGACCTCTTTTGATTCCATCCTCTAACTTAGGCGTCTCATATTCAGATTCTGAAATATATTCCGCATCAACAAGTAGAACCCTTCGTTGATTGGAACATTCATGCTTCATGTGTCCACGTCCTCCACACTTGTGGCAAATAATATTACGGTGATGCGATGATGTCGCACTAGACGAAACCCGAGAAACCTCCTTTGGCACAACTGCCACTTTGCTCTGTTCAATGCTTCTCGACTTGTAAGGAGTCGGTTTAGCACTAAACCCACCATCAATAGGAGAAGAACCAAGTAGCCCACTGTTGTAAGTTAGACGAGTCTCTAAAGCTTGCTTCTCCAATACCAACCATTCAGCACGCTCCGCTTGATGAAGCAACTCATGAATATCATTATATTGCATTAAATCAACATGGTCACAAATCTTTTCTTCTAACCCCTCAAAGAAACGTACCATGGTCACCTCCGCAGATTCACGCACAGTTGTACGGATCATCAAAACTTGCATCTCTTTATAGTACTCATCAACTGATTGTGTACCTTGCACTAGACGATGCAGTCTACTGTTAAGCTGGCGAGTGTAATAAGCAGGCACAAAATGTTCCCTCATGATTCACTTCATATCAGCCCATGTCGCTGGTCGCTTGTGAGTACGGTTCTTATTATCAGTGCGCTGTCGGTCGCTGGTGAGCGGGACTGTCGGGGTGCCACATCTCTCGCTGAACTTCTACAATGAGCCGATTAAGACTCTCTGTCACCACCTGTAGACTATCCGTGCGCTGTCGGTCGCTGGCAGTCAAACACTCGTTCAACCTGCCCTCGACGCCTACAATATTTGAAGAGAACTCTGTTTTTTCCGGTTGCGGTATGCCAGACCCCTCCCGATGAATAGGACCCCGTTTCGACCATAGGAGGTTGAACAGAAGTCATGTTCCTCCATTTTGTGATATGCCAGACCCTCCCAGCCTGTTTCTTTTTTTTGGGGGGGGGGTCGATGAATATGACCCTATTTCAGCTGTTCCATCCAAACTGGTTGGCTCCTGATTAATAGGATGCATTCCGACCTACTCGGTTGCCTCCTGATAAACACGACGCTGTTTCTCCGTTCCGACCCACACGGTTGGCTGCCAATAAACAGGATGTCGTTGCTGCCGTCCAATGCAGTTTGTCAGTTGCCTCTCTATGTACACGAGCGCCGGTTGTAGGTATGCGCCAGTACGCATTCGAGACCCCACCCGTATACGTAAGTGGCTGTATTTTTTGCAGCGTGGCTATGCGTACGTGTTCATGACTTAGGCGGGACTGCCTAAGCTGCTACATCGGGGGCTCTACTACGACACATGTCGCTCCTTACTCAGACACTGTTCATCATCATTGCAGAGAGACCGATCGACCAGTATGTGAATACACGTTCGCGACCAGATAGTTAACACTAGTACGCTTCGATCCGGTGGCTACCAACTATCCGGGGGAGGAATGATTTTTTTCACGTAATAAGGAGACACTTCCTTGCGTGTGAAGATGTAGCTGGCGGGTCCCAACTGTCAGGGGGAGGAATCATTTTTTTACACGTAATAAGGAGACACTTTCTTGCGTGTGAACATATAGCTGGCGGCTCCCAGCTGTCAGGGAGAGGAATCATTTTTTGACATGGAATAAGAATACACTTCCTTGCATGCAAAGATTTTTTTTGCAGGAATAACTTCCAATCTATTCATCAACTGTCAAGGTAGTACAAAGAACACCAGAAGTAAAAAAGCACATCTAGATCCTTAGACCACCTAGCGACGACGACTTGCACTAGAGCGAGCCGAAGGTGCGCCGCCGTCTTCGCCCCTCCCTCATCGGAGCCAGGCAAACCTTGTTGTAGTAGAAACACCAGCGGAATGTGGAAGTCATCGTGCTAAGGCCCCATAAGACCAGCGCACCAGAACAACATCCGCCGTCGATGAAGAGAAGCGTAGATTAGAAGGATCCAATCTGTAGACACATGAACACAGACGAACGAAGACAAGATCCACATGGATCCACCGAATACAAACACAGACCGAATCCCATGAGATCCGCCGGAGACAAACCTCCACACACCATCCAACGATGCTAGAAACACCAGCGGAACGGGGACAAGGCAGGGAGAACCTTATTCCATCAGCAGAGAGTCGTCGCCGCCTCGCCTCTCTGAGCAGGACACAAACCCTAACAAAGCTCAAAAGAGTATGAAAAAACGGAGCCCTCCCGCCGGCAAGGGCCGAGATCCACCATGCCTCTATGGCCCTAAGACCATAGAAGACGAGGTAGACCGGCGGGAGGCACAAGAAACCCTAGCCAAGGGGTCCTCTTTTCTTCCGGTGGAAGAAAGAAAACTGCTTGTCTTGCATGCAAAGATTTAGCTGATGGATTTATGGTATCTACTCCCTCTGTCCCATAATATAAGAGCGGTTTCGATACTACACTAGTGTAAAAAAACTTTTAATTTATGAGACAGAGGAAGTAGTTATTTGACCCTTCATTTTTTGCAATGCTCCAACATTGTAAATCGTCCAACTATGACAGTCAGTTGCAAAATCATATCATGCACGTATAGCAAGGATAGGGTCTACAAAGGCAGGACTATACTGTATTCCTGATTGTAGCTGACAAATACCTTTTTTTTGCCAAAGAGAAGGAAGAAACTAAATAAAATAAGGTGAAGGGTTGCATTTAAATGAACTCATTGATGAGTCAGTTTGCTAAAAATTCCAGCGGAACTGCAGGCTTAAATAAGTTGCAATAGCTCTTACAAGAGGTGAGCACAGTTCATACCTCATCTTCAGCTATCAAAAATCAACGGCGCACTCGAATATTTGATGCCTCGTTTTGTACTAATATTAACCAAAAGCACTATTTACATTTGTACTACTGATAATGATCAGTTTTGAATGGGTCCCAAACCAAACAAGTGGGCTGGGCCGAAATCCAGCCCAATCCCGGGGTAGCCGAACAAGGCCAGGCAGCCCAACGGACACGTCTCTCACTCCTCGCCTCGGGCTCCTCCCACGCCGCCCGCCGGCAGCGCTCGCTGGCCCCGTCCACCACCACCACTCGCCGCCCTCTCTCTCCTTTCCCCGCCGCCGCCCACTCCCGCCCTCCCCCGTGCACCATCCATCCGCCCCTGAATCTCGCCCCCGGCGCCGTCTGCAGCTCCGCCGTCTGCCGGGCAGCAGGTGCCAAGTTCTGTAAGTTGTGCCATATTCTGATTCTATCCTTAGTGATCCAATTAAACAAGCCGGATTCTGAATCAATTAGTATGTGCGTTAAATTACTAGTGCTACTACTGTTCTGTGCTGCATATACACTTAGGATGTGTTTGGTTCTGGTCACCGGATGGAATATAACGGGTCCGTTCCGTGCCTGCCCCATGTTCTTGTGTTCGGTAGTACCCATGAGGCAGAACCCACCCATTCCCACGAGCAGAATATTCCCCTTAGATCCGGAATGCGCTCATACCTCCGATTTGAAGGAATCACACGAAACGGCTCGGCCTTGCGTCTCCAACCTCCCCCCACGACCCCCTCAACCACGAGTCCCAGCTCTGCGCCGCCGCCACTCCCTCATATCTCTCCCCCTCTCGATCTGCGCCCCCTCGTCTCTCCCACTATCGCGCGCCTCTTCTCCTACCTCCCTCTCCGCCGGAGAGTCTCCGGCGATGCATCTCCTAGTGGCGATTTTGTGGTGCCGGCCAGCGACTGCCAGCTCCTAGGCAAGCAGGGACAAGGAGCTGCTAAATCGATTTGGGGACATTATTACGATCTGAAGCTTAGTAGCTTTTGCAGCAGTACGATTTTGTGTAAATGACTTATTTTGACAGATCTTTTGACATCTATATGGACGTATGGCTTGTATTTTGACATGTATATGAGTGAATAACTAGTATTTTGTTTGGCATTTTTTTATTATGTGTTAAAAATACAAATACCAGTGACAATTATGCATATATGTGGCATTATTTTTATCGAATAGTGAGATGAATCAAATGCCTTCCATTACGTTATTTCCAACCAAACACTGAAATGGAGCGGTTCCATTACACCTTTTTGCCCAACCAAACATAGGAACGGAACTAACCCATTCTAGTGGAACGGAATGTCATGGAATCATGACATTCCATTCCACTTCGTTCCCCAACCAAACACACCCTTAGGGGAAAGAAAGATTGATGTGAAGATCATTTCTTACCGAAAATATATATTAGAGCACATGCACCCAGGCCCTCTTTATCTAGCCATCCATTTCCTGCTTTAAGATTCGTGCAAATACATTTCTCTTTTTTGTTTCTCCCATATAGAATATATATTGAAGTTCAAACCTATGCAGCGTGGCAAAGCTTTCTGAGTAGAATCTAGGATAAATCGTTCAGATTTTTTTGTCAAACATAAATATACAAAATACGTTTTGTTTGATTAAAAAAATCATATTTTTAGTATTTATGCCCGACAAAAAATTCTGAAAGATTTATCCTAGATTCTAGTTAGAAAGCTTTGCCATCCTGCATAGGTTTGAACTTCAAGATATGTTCTATGTGGGAGAAGCAAAAAAAAGAAAATTACATGTAGAAACTTAGTTGTGTCGCACGGATCTTAAAGCGATATTGAAGAGCTAGGATAGCAGGGCCTGGGTGCAAGTGCTCTAAAAATTCACGTACCATTTCTTACCTGTGCTTCAACGTGATATTGTACTGTTGATGATAATTGTTATTAATTGGTAATTTGCAATTTCATGCTAATCACTGTTTCGCCTGTTTGAATTGTTCCTTATCTGGTGCCTTCTACTTCTGATGAAAAGTTGACTTCAATCTGTGCGGTCACACTGTTCTGAGGTTGTATCTCATGCAATGCACACGTCTATTTTCTACCTAAAGTGTGAAAGGTTCATTTTCATATAGTAGGGTGATCAACTCGGAAATTCTATGAAAAAAAACTTGGTTATGTGTTAATTAGCTACAATATGGTCATGTATAGCAGAACCAACATTTTATTAATCCTTATTGTTAAACATCCCTCCTGTCCTTAGGCGCATTCAGGGTGTTTAGTTTACACTCACAGCCACAGCTCATGGCTGCTCTCCCACAGGTACTTTCCTTTCTGTTAAGCCACAGCCGAACCAAACGCATCTTCAATCGGCCGGGCTCGTTCGGGAGGTTCGATGACGATGGTCCGGGCAATTCCGGCAACAGCGGTTCTCGATTCGTTCAAGCGCGTCAAGTGCTCTGCTGGTGGCTGGCCGGACCAGTTCGACTGGGTTCTCCTCGGGTGCCTTCTGTGCGGCGGCGCTGGTGAACTTGTACGCCAGGTGCGGCAGCGTGGGGGACGCCCGCAAGGTGTTCGGCGGAATTGCATGCCCAGACACCGTGTGCTGGGCGAGCATGATCTCTGGGTACCACCGAGCTGGAAGATATCAGAAAGCACTGTCTCTGTTCTCGAGGATGGTGAAGATGGGATCATCTCCGGACCAAGTGACCTGTGTCACCGTCATTTCCACTCTTGCAAGCTTGGGTAGGTTGGATGATGCGAGGACCTTCCTGAAGAGGATGCCAGCGCCGAGCACGGTTTCTTGGAACGCTGTCATCTCCAGTTATGCGCAACAGAATGGGATGGAGCATGAGGTCTTTGGATTGTATAAGGATATGAAGAGGCAGGGATTATGGCCCAGTAGGTCCACTTTTGCGAGCATGCTAAGCGCAGCAGCCAATGTGATGGCTTTTGTTGAAGGCCGGCAGTTTCATGCTTCGGCAGTAAGGCATGGCTTGGATGCAAATGTTTTTGTTGGTAGCTCCCTGATCAACCTTTATGCAAAATGTGGCTGCATTGGTGAGGCAAGGTATGTGTTTGATTTCTCCCATGAGAAGAACATTTTCATGTGGAATGCGATGCTCAATGGGCTTGTTCGAAATGAGCAACAAGAAGAGGCCATCCAGATGTTCTGGTATATGATGAGGCTTGGTCTTGAGGCTGATGAGTTCACCTTCGTCAGTGTTCTTGGTGCATGTGCGTACTTGGATTCACATTGCCTGGGAAGACAGGTGCAGTGTGGGACAATCAAGAATTGCATGCATGCAAGCTTGCTTGTTGCTAATGCAACATTAGATATGTATTCCAAGTTTGGAGCTATAGATGATGCGAAAACACTATTCAGTCTGATTCCTTACAAAGATAGTGTGTCCTGGAATTCCCTTATTGTTGGACTTGCACACAATGGAGAAGAAGAAGAAGCAATCAGTATTCTCAGATTGATGAATGCAGATGGTATAACACCAGATGAGGTGTCTTTTGCTACTGTAGTTAATGCATGCTCCAATATTCGAGCTACTGAGACTGGAAAGCAAATCCACTGCCTAGCAATGAAGTATAGTATCTGCTCAAATGATGCTGTTGGTAGCTCTCTGATTGATTTATATTCAAAGCATGGAGATGTGGAATCTTGTAGGAAGGTTTTGGCACAGGTAGATGCAACTAGTATAGTCCCAGTAAATGCTCTGATTGCAGGTCTTGTGCAGAACAATAGAGATGATGAAGCTATGCAGTTGTTTCAGCAGCTTCTTAGAGATGGTTTTAAGCCCTCCAGCTTTACATTTTCAAGCATTCTGTCAGGTTGTACTGGACTTCTCAGTTCGGTTGTTGGCAAACAAGCCCACGGTTACACACTGAAGTCTGGTCTTCTGCATAATGATTCTTCGCTTGGTGTTTCACTGATCCGGATATATTTGAAGTCGAAAATGCCTGAGGACGCCGACAAACTCTTGACAGAGATGCCAGATCACAAAAACCTGCATGAGTGGACAGCTAGCATTTCAGGGTATGCTCAAAATGGTTACAGTTCTTAATCATTGCTATCATTTTGGAGAATGCGCAGTTATGATGTTCACTCGGATGAGGCGACGTTCGCTAGTATTCTCAAAGCTTGTTCTGAGATGACAGCTCTCAACGATGGGAAAGAGATACATGGACTCATCATTAAATCTGGATTTAATTCTTATGAAACTTCAACTAGTGCCCTCATAGACATGTACTCCAAGTGTGGGGATATCACTTCATCCTTTGAAGCCTTCAAACAGTTGGAAAACAAGCAAGGCATCATGTTATGGAACTCCATGATTGTTGGATTTGCAAAGAATGGTTATGCTGATGAGGTACTTCTGCTTTTTCAGAAAATGCAGGAGTCACAGATAAAGCCTGATGAAGTTACATTCCTTGGTGTCCTAATCGCTTGTGCTCATGCTGGATTAATTTCTGTGGGTCGGCATTACTTCAATTATATGAACAAAGTCTGTGGATTAGTGCCCAGAGTAGATCATTATGCGTGCTTTATTGATCTCCTTGGGCGAGGTGGTCTTCTTGAAGAGGCTGAAGAAGTTATTAACCAGTTGCCCTTCAGACCTGATGGTGTGATCTGGGCGACATACCTTGCAGCATGCAGAATGCACAAGGATGAAGAAAGGGGGAAAGTTGCAGCAAAAAAACTTGCTGAGTTGGAACCAGAAAACTCGTCTACATATGTGTTGCTTTCAAGCTTACATGCTGCAGCTGGTAAGTTTGGTGAAGCTAAGATAGCCAGAGAAGCAATGCGAGAAAATGGAATAACAAAAATTCCGGGATGTAGTTGGGTCACAGTAGGGAACAAGACAAGCTTATTTCTTGTACAAGACAAGAAACACCCCGACTATCTTAGCATCTATGAGAATCTTGATGATCTTACTGGAATGATGAAGAAAGATGATGACGTTGAGGATTATGATATGCTTACTTCAGCTGAAATGTTTGGATGAGTAAAAACCCTTCTGAACTCAAATGCTCTGCTTAAGTTCCCTAAAAAAAAATGCTCTGCTTAAAAACAGAGGCACTGATATCATCTTCTGGCTAGTCCAGGACTTTAGGTAGATGTTTGGTCACACTGAGGTAAGGAATTTGGTATGCTCTGCATATTATTTGTCCAAACATATGTGGTCATATTAATTAATGAATTTCATTCTGACCACTCTATTTGCTGCAATTGTAGCATCACTGCATCAGAACAGCTCGATGGAATATTTGTTTTATTCTGTTCAAGGGCACTTAATTACCTGTGATGAAACCAGTTTGTACAGGTTCGTTTCTAGTTTATTTTCTCTCAGTGAACTAATTTTAACTGCGGTTGTAAGTTTCTGAGCACTAAAAGTAAGTATGAATTTGCTAGTTGATAGCAAGATGGCTTGAGAAGTTACCACGAGGTCTCAGCCTCGATGTGGAATGCAGAGGTAGAGACGGTGAACTCAGTGGACGGTCAGCATGGTGGGACCACGATCTCTCGCTTCTCACTCTTCTCTACGACAAGCACTTAGGCGGTGGCTGCCAACCTGCTGCCCCAGATCTGGCACCCGCCGCGCCAGCGACAACACGCAGTCGCGGTTCTACTGTAAGCTAAATTTCCTGATTTCCCAGTATCTACCTCTTATTTCTGCTACTGGAATCTTGATTTTTTTGGTTGATAGTTGGCATACTGGGAGGCTCTTTTGCTGGATTAGTATATGACTTTAGCATCAATGATGTCCACGTTAGATGCAGTTAGAGAAGGGTTTTCTTTTTAGAAAAGGAGGAAGACCTCCAGCCTCTGCATCTGGATGATGCATGCATGCAGTTAGAGAAGGTAAAGAAAAGACGTTTGTTAATTGCCTCGTCACTACTATGACATCCTCTCGGCACAGTACAAGAGAAACCCGCCTGTCAACTGGATTCTGTCTAAGAAACTCAATTATCTTAAGCAAATAAATGCTGGTATCGTTAGCAACGGCGAATCAACTACAAAGTGATCAGCAAAGATGGTAGTAGTACCTCCAGAAGGCAATGTATTTGAAATTGGTGTGCTGTTGGCTTGATTTTGGCGGGGGCTTGTGAGGTTCAGAGTTAACTGAACTTGAACATCACAGAAATGAAATTCAGACAGGAAAGTAGCTAGCTTGAGTCAGTGATTTGTAGGATTCTAGCTTCTTTCAGATACGCATATAGGGAGCCAGCCGGAACACGGAATCTAGGGTTTAACCGAGATAAGATGGGCTTCCTATATAAAGCAGAAAAGTAGACAACAAAAGCTGGGGTTGTTGTCGGAATTCAAACAGCGACCCATAGAGGAGCTGGGACCGTTCGATCTAGAATCAACGTCGACTGCTTCCTCTGCTTGGGGCGAAGCGGTAAGATGTGCTGTAGATGGTTGGATGAAATATTGGCGGTAGAGTTAGAACTTCTGGACAAAGCGGTATGCTGATAACTGAAGAAATAGACACCTGCAGGTTTCAGGAAGGAGCATGCACGCAAGATCTGCTAGACCAATCATGAAAGGTCAATCGCACAATCCAATGGAGGTCGTTGCAAATTATGTATATGAGCTGGAAGGACGTTACAGAGGTGACAAAGAAGAAAAGCCGCAGGGAGTATTCGTGCCGAAGAACTATCTGACGTAGATCCCTGTGCTGCATTGTTTTCCGATTCCTGCAAAGATTCAAAGGTTGTTAGTTTCAGTCAGAAGATGCTTAAGTTTTTCTGCGGTAAGGTAACACTACATCCTCCAATTCTTTCTTTATTAGTAGAATTCATCATGTTCCTCTTTTATTTCATTTTCTTTCCTTTTGTTGGGTGATGATACCAATCCCATTCCTCCATTCCTGGTTAAAACTGAAATTTATCCATCTTTAGTTTTTGCATTTTGTTTCTTTTGGGTGATACCAATCTCAGCAGTGTCTCTTTTCATCTGGTTGATATTGCGTATTTCTTCTAATTAATCATCAGGATTTTGTCTTGCAAGTGGGTGTTTATATTTTACCAACCTGGGTTAGTATCCCGCTCCATCTCTCTGCCCTGTTGTCTTGATTCATTCTCCCCTCTTCCGCTTTCTCCTTTCCTTTTGATTTCCTGATCTGCAACCTTTCTTCGTGCTTGTCCTCCATCAATCCTCTTCCTTCTGTTTCTTTCGTTTGCTGTGGAGGCGCGTTGTTTTTTTCTTCTTTTCGAAAAGGAGGCGCGTTGGTTAGGATGGGAATGAGGGGGGTGCGGTTGGTGGTTGTGTGATGACAGCTGGTGAGTGGCTATTGGTTATAGGGCTTTGTATTACAATGCTATTCGATCCAGAGCCCAACATTGATTGATTCCAGGTTGGGGCAGCGTTGGTGTTCTCTGTTTTTAGGTCGACATCCGTTGCCTACGTGAAATCGGCTGAACGGAAAGAATTTTTGAGTCAACCAGTATAATTTCACTTTATTTCAGTTGTTGGAATTTTTAGATTCTCGGAACAAGGGAGTGTACACACCGCCAACTTATATAAGGAAAAAATAAGTTCCAAACAAGGAGCAGTAGGAAACATGGGCATACACTCGCGAATAACCAAACTAAAAAAAAATGTGATGCAAACAGTGAAAAAACACGACAAAACAATGCCCACACTTAGACAAGCACACCATTTGCTTGTCACACACTATCGTCCCCGATAGGCATCACCATAGATGTTCGTACCGGCGCGGCGGCACCGGTGTCTCCTTCTTCCGGCAGCTCGGTTCTCTGCACCCTCTCCGCAAGGGTCTCCATCCCCATGTGCGACAGGAGCAGCCAGACATAGGAGAGATACTCACCGCCCTTTCCTAGGTTCTTGGCGTGCAAGTACCCTCTGCATCTGCCGGCGGAGAAGCAGAGCATCTCCACCCACACCCCCTGCATCACCCTCCACATCTTCTTGTCACGCAGACCCACGAGGGACTTGGATAGTTCCCAAGCTTCAAGAATGATACCTGGACATTGTGTGCCTTTCTCCAGCTGCTGGATTATCTTCTTCATCATCTCTCTGTCTTCCAGCGGGGTCTTGTCGTCGCCGTCATCGAGCATGTGCTTGACTCCATGGCAGGTTGTGCGGAACAGACTGCGCCTCGTGCCGGTCATGAGCATCTCCGGGTTCACGAACATAAGGTACACCATGTAGTTGGAGATCTCCCTGCTGCAGCGGCGCTGAGGAGACGTGTCCTCCCCCTGGCCAGCAACGTCCCTTTGATAGAAGCACAGGTCCGTGGCGAGGTGCCACAGAAGGACGCTCTCGTCGAACGGCCTCCTCAGGCTCCACTCCAGTTCCGTGCATTTCTCGCGGAGGAGAGTGCCCTGGCCCCGCTTGTCGTTGAAGGCCCTGTAAGTGGCGGTGTCCTTGATGCACCGTCTCCACCCTTGTTTGACATGGGCGTGGACGAGCTTGGTGATGGCGCGGGACGACGACGACTTGCACGACTCCATGCACCATAGCTTGTCGAGGTAGTCCTTGCAAACCAGCATGGTGGCAAGCTTCCTCAGCCTAGGATGCCTCCTGTTGCGGGCCAAATACCCAACAAGGCTGTACTGGGCGACCTGTTCAGGCCACGGTTGCAACCCCAAACGACGCACACACCAATGGAGAAACAGTATCACTAGCCCGTTGGTCATGAGGAGCTGCAGTGCAGCAGTGCAGCACAACATGGTGTAGGTGACCCAGATATCGGTGCTGTTCTGGGCTTCTCTGTCGCTCTTGTGGAAGACCCCAATGGCTGCAAACGTTAGTACCACGGTCACTGACCGTAGGTACCCGCCAAGATAATCGAGACTGTAGTGGACGTGATTACGGAAGACATTGCTCGCCATCTTTCGCACATTGTACACTTGTTTCTTGGTGTAGAGCCGGTCGAACGTTTTGGAGAGACCTGACTGAACCAGCCCATGCGCTTCGTCTTGCTTGTTCTCCACCATGTACTTGAGGTTCTCCAGCCGGACAGTGTACGGGTATGCCAGGTCTTCGAATAGATGGTAGGGCTCCTTGATCGCTTTGTTGTCGCCAGATGTACTTGTTTTCTTCCTCTGTTTTGCGTGTAAAACACACTTGGTTGCTTGGTCTATGTATTCGTCGAGCGAAATGGTGCCGCCATGATCTTCGTCTGTGCTGGAGCTGCTGACGATGCTGTTGATGCTGGCGTTCTTGAGAGCCCATGGCTTATCCAAACACCTGATTATGCCACAGATGAAGAAGATAATTGCAGTTTGCAGCAGCTTCTTGTCCCCTGGCCATGACTTGCAAAAGACGTAGATGGCTACGGCGACCTGAGGAAGTGATAGATGGATGAGTTGGCCGAGCATATATAGATCTAACAACTTCAACTTTTGTTTGCGAAATATAGACCTAATAATTTGGGTCAAGAAGAAAAATAAAACACTAGATAGAGTGCAATTAATGTACAGCAGATCACATAACATATTTACTGCATCAACTGGTAAAGAAGTATAGTTGACGTTCAAGATTAGCAAGTCTCAACAAATTTGGTGAAAAGGATCAGGTGTAAACTGTAAATACAACGAAAGTGCACACCATTTTGGAAGCAGAAATTAAAGGTTTATAAACAGAATTAACTCAAAAGGTAGCAGATCATTGATTCGGAAGAACCTGGGACACTGCGGTGAGGACGTGCCGCCTCCACAGCTCGTTGTCCTCTATGTTGTAGGCAGTGATGCCGTCCTGACCACCGAGGTGCACCAGCAGCACCGGCGCCCATAGCGCCTCCAGGCTGGAGCTGCCGCGGCGTGTGGACGTCCACTCCTGCTTCCTGTGGCTGTTGAAGAGGGTGGCGAGGGCGTAAATGGCCAACGCATCGCTGCCCAGGTAGGCGAGCCAGATGAAGAACCTGAACCAGGAGGGGATGCAACGCTTGCGCATGCCGGCTGCGACGAAGAGGAAGTACTGGAGGAAGAGGCTGCACAGGACGAGCACACGGAGCTGCCACTCGTCCCACCATTGTACCACCTCGGAGAAACCCATATCCTCCAGCTCTCTCCTACTGCTGACTTTTTTCATTCAGCCTTATACAGTTATCCGTATATATACTAGAGTTGTCCGCGTGCATCGTTCCTTTTCTACAGCTAGCACCTGCTCAAAAAATGTCTACACGTCTGCCAGCTGCATCTTGTGCTGTTTAATTGTACGACTATGATTTGCTATGAACCAGCCCATGCGCTTAAAAAATGTCTACACGTCTTCCTTTTCTTCTTTTGCTATTCCCATTGGTGCATGCATCAGCTAGTACACAGTAACAGTTTACTCGACTAGACAATAGGCCAACGACAATTTCCATACTCGGGTAGCGCATGGGAGTAATTAGCAAGGGCATGTGCATCTCATCAATAGCCCCTACCGACTAATATTCTTAAGAAGCCAAACATGGACCACATCAAGTAGGGGGTCTGGGCATGTGATTAAGTTTGTAATTTTGGGTGGAGACTGCCTATGGATGACTGACTTTCACCAAGTCATAGACAAAGGATGCAGCTAGTCGGTCAGCGTCATTAACAAAATTTTGTCACATCATTTATTTCATAGTCCAGGAAGAATATAGAGAGCTAGCGATACCTCAACTATAGCAGGAAGACTTGAATATTTTTATTAGGTTAAGAATTTACGGTACCCTGATTAGACATGAGAAATGGGTTTATTTGCTTTTTAACAAACTAGCTTTTGGTAAAATAACCACCGGAATAATCATGGAGAGTGTGTCCACAGGACCATATACACCGAGTTTTTCATTGTGATTTGTTTGGTTTAACTGGAAAACAAAATACCCTAGTGTTGCATTCGTATCAACGAAACTTGAATGTTTTCATTTTTATCAACTAAAGAGAGTTTACAGTGATAAGATTTCTGTGAGGAGAGAAAATCACGCCACAGACCACCAAGGCACCAAGATGTTCTTTATGACCATTTTATCTTAACCTATGAGATCATACATAGGGTTAGGTTCATGGATGATGTTAGTCACCGTGTCTGAGGTGTCTAGGTCAAGATGGTGAAAAACTTTAGCTTTCTAATTTCTCAGATTTTCGAGAGCATAATGGGAAGGATGAACGGACTGATCATTAGGTATCAACAACCTAAATACGTTCCATACAAATGTGTATTAGAATATTCAAATGTTACATATAACTAGTAGAATGCCCGTGCGTTTCTACGGGCTACAATGCATGTATTTGAGTTACTCGACAACAATTATCAGGTAAACCTTATCTCTCCACTTTTCCCCTCTCTATATATCTCCATCTCGCCCTTCCTCCACTCACCCTTCCTCCCACTCTTTCTTGCTCCTTATATCTGGCAGAGCGGATGGACATGCATGTATTTGAGTGAATCGACAACAATTCACATAAACCTTATCTCTGTCCATTGAGAATAGTAGCCACTAAAAAGTTAGGTAAGGAAAATTCAAGTACATACCGAGAAGTATCAATGAACCTAGCAGAAGACATGCAACCTTCAACCATGATAAAGGAACACCATTCACTGACACTGCATTTGATAGTATAAATCATTGGTAATAGTTAGGTCCTATCATAAGCAATATGCTTTCAACTGTCTTGTGCGGTTATGATGTCAATTGCCAATGGACAAACCTACACCCGTGAGAGCCTTGCATGCTAGTTAGACTTCAGAAAAAGGTCGAATGGATGCATCGTCTAAGTCTGAGAACAATTTCTTTACTGTGGCATCTAAAATAAAATATGCGGTAAGAAAATTTGATCAGACGACATAAGAACTGCAAAAACATGACAATTCTCCTTATTGCACATATGGATGGTTTATACTCCCTCCGTACCTATATATAAGTTTTAGAGATTCCAATGCAGACTACATACGAATGTATATAGTTGCATTTTAGAGTGTAGACTCACTCATTTTGCTCCGTATGTACTACACATTGAAATCTCTAAAAAGACCTATATGTAGGAATGGATGGAGTATATCTAAGTGGTTTGTTATGTTTCTAACAGAATTTCAGATTCAATCAAACAAGTACCTGACATATGACTGCATTTGATCCAATTATCATATGAAGTGTTAAGTGACGACTTGCAAAAGTGTGAGCCGTTGAGGCAGCTGTTGCATATGAATATAACACTTGATAGAAGAGCACATAGTTATGTCGTGAATATTTTGTAAAGTAAAACTATTGTCTATATATTCAACGGACCGCTCGGAATCCGACGTTGACAACCAGACACGTACCACCCGCATGCCTGGTTGGACGTGTGGCCTCTAGCACCATAAACATGTGTGTATGCGTCGTTATCCTTGCTCCGATGGCTACCCGTCGCAGCTGCGCATAGGCCACACACATGACCGTGTTACTATACAATGTCACTGCTTTGCTCGTCATAATTTTTCCCCAGCCGTCTCTTACCTCCACCCTGCCTCCGCGTCCCTATTGCCACGACGGGACAACACCAGCTCACACCGCAGTCACCCATGGGCATCGTCCCTCTGAACAAGCTTTCTGCCCTGTCCATTGGGATATCCCCTCGTAACCTAATTTTTTTTGTAATTTGGATCTTCATATAACTGTAGAAATTCAATACATTCAAATAATAATCGGGTTGGGCACTGAGATGTAAATAATTAAAAGGCATTGAGATTCATTCATCATCTCCAGGAAGTAAAGTCAAAGTCTTGCGCTCTCGACCTGACCAAATTTATGAATCCAGGAGAGGGTCCACCATTGATGATTCGGACGGAATGCTCCACGATTTTACACTACTATGGAAAAGCCTAGCAGCAATGCGGGTTTTGGGTGTATCAGTAGTGCGGGTGCCCGCGCTACTGATACGGCGCCACAGCTAACTTGTAGCAGTAGCGCGTGTTGACACATGCTACTGCTATACATGGTTAGCTGTAGCGTGCGTTGCAAACAGCGCTACTGCTAATTAGCTGTAGCAGGTCTTATACCCCGCGCTACTGCTATTATTTTCAAAAACAAAAAAAAATCTCGATCCCGTGCGTGCTGTCAATGGCAGCAATGGTAAGATCTAGCGATGAGTGGCGTCGCCGAAGGCATGAACGGACAGCGGAAGACCGGATCCAGCAGTGGCTGTTGGAGAGGGCCCGTTTCTATGGAAGAGCCAGGCCGCGGCGTGGGGCTCCTCTTCCCGACCATGCCAGATAACTCCGGGTCATCCATGGCGATGACCTGTACGGGCATGGACATGGGAGGGTGAGTCAAACCAGAGGGAGAGAGAGAAAAGGAAAACCGAGGGAGACAGGAAGGTGATGTAGGGAGCAGCGGAGCTAGTCACCGGTGGCGAGGTGCTCCGGTGTGGTGGCGCGGGGCGGCGGCCTCCTAGACGTCGGTGGAAGACCGGCGAGCTCCTAGATGCCGGTGGCGCGAGGCGGCGGCCTCTTTCGGCGCCATGAAGGAGGATGGGTGCACGGGCAAGAGGTCCATGTGAGAGCGAATGGAAAGTGAGAGGAGAGAGTGGTGGAAGAGAGGAGGGATTTGGGGGAGGAGATGGGGATTCGGCCGAGGATATGGCGGCTTCACCTACCTCGTACTTAGTAGTAGCGAGGGGTATAAAACCGCGCTACTACTATCAACTTAGTAGTAGCACGGGTTTATACCCCTCGCTACTACTATGGCATGTGTCGGTGGGCACGGTAGAGACCGCTTAGTAGTAGCGAGGGTTAAAAACCCGCGCTACTGCTAATTAGCAGTAGCGCTTCATTTTGTGCCGCGTTGCTGCTAAGATTCTGTGTATAAGGATTTCCCTAGTAGTGTTAGTTGGGGGCTCAGTACTTCCTACTGGGATAGCACATAGATTGTCCATGGTGTATGCTACTTTCTTATGCGAGGGAAAAGGTGCACTTGTTAGGAGATGTATTAGCAATGGTGTCATCTCACATGGATTGCCCATGGTGTAAGTTGCACTATTGATCAAGCTATTCAAACGAAGAATACTAAAGCAGCGGTACGACAAAAAAAATATACCTTTAGAACATATGATACTGAATTGTAGGCCATCTTTAAGGTGGTAAAATACCAAGTTATTACAAAGAAAAACTAAATTTGAATAGTGAGGCAGCAGAGAGGCCCAAGGTCATGGTTTCGATCCTACAAATGTTTGCCTCTTCTTATGCATCATCAGTTCTAAAAGCGAAAGGGGATGTTATGGCCAATGTTGGCCTCTATAATTTTTTGCCTATGCAAACAACAGATTCTCTACCACTGCGATTTCCAAGAAAGATGTCATTATAATATATGTAAGCTCAAAATTATTCCATTAACCAACTTACAATGTCATGGCTTCCTTGCAATCAACATCAGTATCCAGCAGCATGTTTCCCTCTTCGAAACAATGATCACCTACCTAGTTACCATGTTTCCCTCCACTAGTAGAAAACCGGGCATTGGTTCGGGCCAGATCAGACCATTAGTCTTGGTCTTGTTACGAACCTGGACTAATGGGCGCTTTAGTCCCAATTCGTGAGGCCAGGACGCCGGCCGGGCCTCGGCAGGCACTAGTCCCAGTTCGTCTGACCCCTTTAGTCCTGGTTCCAGACAGGAACCGGGACTAAAGGGCCTCGCTCCTGGCGCGGCCCCTTTAGTCCCGTTTGGTGGCTGGAACCGGGACTAAATGGTAGGCCATCAGACCCGGTTTTATACACAAACCGGGACTAATGGTTTCCCTATATATACCCACCCACTCCATTTCCTCTATTTTTTGGCTGTGGAAGAGGGTGGAGGTATGCTACTCAGTTTTTTGCCTACATATGAACATGAGGTAAGCAACTCAGAGAACAAAAGACCAACCCCCTCCGAAAAAGATGCAAGACTCCAAAACTCTACATTTTTGCAGAAGGAAGACCCAACGACTTGAACTTTGCCCCGAGAAGACTGCAAATTTGGTTGAAAAAAGGCAAAAGCGGTCACGTCCGGCACCTATACTAGTCTTCAGTCTTCACTCTTCCCCTAGCACGGAGCATGGGGCCTCCACTTGGTGTGGGCCTAGTCATTGGTGGACAGAGTCGTGTGCTAACGTAGAGCTTTGGGCCTTCCACGGATGGGTGGGAGCCCCCCGGACCCGCAGGTCGATGCCCCGGGAGACTCCAGGAGTTTAATGCCCACTCATTATTATGTGAGAGTGTCACGGGTAGAACTTCTGGAGAGGCTGGATGCCTCCAGCGCTTTGGGCAGGGACCCCGTCCCCTGCCTCTAGACAAACGCTACCATGTCCAGAGGGATGGCAATCCTAAGCGGGTCCCCCATATAGCGGACACCCTTGGAGGCCCTTCCTGAGGGGAGACCCGCCTTAGGAGAAGATCCCCGACCTTGAGGGCCCGCGGGCGTGTGCGGCGGCGCTGCATTTCTTGCCGGTGCCTCGCAGCTGGCCTCGAGCGCGAGTCTGCTTCCACGTGCGACACCCTTACGCATCTTTCCAGGTGTCAGGGCTCGCAGGAAACACGCCTGGCCTCACGCGACAGGGCTACCTTAATATCGTAGGCGACGAGCGACGGCGGCTTGGCCGCTGCCGCGCGGACGGGAGGCACGGACCGCGACCGAGCCCCTGAGCCTCATCTTCGCCCAGAAGTCCTCGGCCCTGAATTCCTTCGGGGCCTTCTTGCTGGCGTGTTCAGTCCTGTCGCCGTTTATGGCACGACGCCCTGGCGTCGTACACTTGAGTTCCAAGATTAGAACAGTATGTTCTGAGGAGGGGGAGACACAAAAGAACACAGAGATTTACCCAGGTTCGGGCCACCTTACGGTGTAAGACCCTACTCCTGTTTTGTAGCTGGATTGGCCTCTGGGGGAGGCGGGGATGAACTAGTACAGTGTCGAGAGCCTCGCGAGGGGCTCTCGTGGTATGAAGGAGTGGTCTCTCGGGGGTGAACTTAATCCGAGCGATTTGATCCCCCTTTGTTGTGCTGGCTGCCCTATATTTATATTCGGCCCGGTTCTCTTCCCCAAAGGTCAGACGGAAAGGTATCACAACGGCCTGATTTTAAAGGGGAAAAGTAGTACATCTTATCCTTACTAAAGGTGGTCTTCGAATGCAAAGCGCCGCGCATAACGCTGCGACGACATCCTCCTCTGCCGAGCTGGCGGTCTTGGTCTTCACTAGTAGAAAAGGGGGCATTGTTCCAGGTCGGGTCAGCCCATTAGTCCCGGTTCAATCCAGAACTGGGACCAATGGGGGCATTGGACCCGGTTCGTGAGCCCCGGTGGCCGGCCGGGCCACATGGGCCATTGGTCCCGGTTCGTCTGGACCTTTTGGTCCTGGTTGGTGGGACGAACCGGGACAATTGTGCCTTGGTCCTGGCCCACCACCATTGGTCCCGGTTGGTGGCCTGAACCGGGACCAAAGGCTTCCCTTTACTCCCGGTTCAAGCCACGAACCGGGACCAATTAATTGCCTATATATACCCCTCGCACGCGAGCAGAGCACTCTCACTGCTCTGTTTTTCGTGGCCGGCGAGGAGAGAGCTTTGTGGTGCTCTATCTCACCTCCTATGCACACGAGGTGTTCGATGGAATGCCCGAGCCACACTACTTAAGCTTTCTCCTCTCCAAGCTCGACCTCCAAGCTCCATTTTCCTCACTATTTGTCTAGGTTTAGCGGTCCGTCACGTCCCGTCCCCGTCTTCACCGCCGTCGATCGCCCGCGCCGATCTCGTCGCCGGCACCACCATGGTGAGCCTCTTGTTCTTATCTTCTTTCTGAAAGGAAAAAAAATTCTTACTTGTATGTTTATATAGATACTTGTATAATTTTCTTACTTTTATTATTGCATCTTATATAGTGTGATGGTTTTGGTATCCGCCCCCGTCGGCCCTCGTCCTGTCTATGATTCGGATGTGGTATATATTATCTTTTCATAACTATTGGTTCATCTATTGTTTATGACAATTATGCCGACCAACGTGACATAGATTTTATTTATCTAGGAGGTTGTTGAACCGGAAATTCCAACCGACCCTATTGTCGAGAGGTTAAATTTAGTTGAAGAAGAAAACAATTTCTTGAAGGAAAAATTAGAAAAATTGAGGAGGAGATGATATTGGAGTTGCATGTTGCGGATGTCGTGGATGATCACAAGATCAAGATGGATGCAATGGGCTTGAAGATTAGAAAGATTAGAAAATAAGCCATTCATACCGAGGCTTGGTATCATTATGCCATTGGATCAGTTGTTACATTGGTTGCGATTATGATCGCATTTGTTTTCGCATTGAAATGTTTTACATAGTTTGATTGTATGGTTTAATTAATTTAGATGCTATGTAGAGCTCTATGTATGTACTTTGGTTTTAATGTGATGATGAACTTCTATTAATTTGGTCACTTAATTATCTATTCATGATGTTCTGTAATGATTTTTGACACACTTAATTATATATAATGCCCGCAGATGAACCGACAATGGATGTACGGTTCAAGACACACCTCCGAGTACATTAAGGGCGTGCATGAATTTCTCGAAGTGGCTGAGGCAAACAAGTAGAATGGTTTTATGTGTTGTCCATGCCCTATATGTGGGAATACGAAGTCTTACTCTGACCGGAAAATCCTTCACACCCACCTGCTTTACAAGGGTTTCATGCCACACTATAATGTTTGGACGAGGCACGGAGAAATAGGGGTTATGATGGAAGACGGCGAAGAAGAAAAGTACGATAACAACTATGTGTTGGAAATATGCCCTAGAGGCAATAATAAAAGTGTTATTATTATATTTCTTTGTTCATGATAATAGTCTTTTATTCATGCTATAACTGTATTATCCGGAAATCGTAATACACGTGTGAATACATAGACCACAATATGTCCCTAGTGAGCCTCTAGTTGACTAGCTCGTTGTGATCAACAGATAGTCATGGTTTCCTGGCTATGGACATTGGATGTCGTTGATAACGGGATCACATCATTAGGAGAATGATGTGATGGACAAGACCCAATCCTAAGCATAGCACAAAGATCGTGTAGTTCGTTTGCTAGAGCTTTGCCAATGTCAAGTATCTCTTCCTTTGACCATGAGAGCGTGTAACTCCTGGATACCGTAGGAGTGCTTTGGGTGTATCAAACGTCACAACGTAACTGGGTGACTATAAAGGTGCACTACAGGTATCTCCGAAAGTATCTATTGTTTTATGCGGATCGAGACTGGGATTTGTCACTCCGTATGACGGAGAGGTATCTCTGGGCCCACTCGGTAATGCATCATCATAATGAGCTCAAGGTGACCAAGGTGTTGGCCACGGGATCATGCATTACGATACGAGTAAAGTGACTTGCCGGTAACGAGACTGAACAAGGTATTGGGATACCGACGATCGAGTCTCGGGCAAGTAACGTACCGATTGACAAAGGGAATTGTATACGGGGTTTGATCGAATCCTCGACATCGTGGTTCATCCGATGACTTCATCGAGGAGCATGTGGGAGCCAACATGGGTATCCAGATCCCGCTGTTGGTTATTGACCGGAGAGTCTCGGTCATGTCTGCATGTCTCCCGAACCCGTAGGGTCTACACACTTAAGGTTCGGTGACGCTAGGGTTATTAGGAAGACAAGTATGTGATTACCGAATGTTGTTCGGAGTCCCGGATGAGATCCCGGACGTCACGAGGAGTTCCGGAATGGTCCGGAGGTAAAGTTTTATATATGGGAAGTTGTTAAACAGGCACCGAAAAGTTTCAGGGTTATACCGGTATTGTACCGGGACCACCGGAAAGGTTCCGGGGGTCCACCGGGAGGGACCACCCCTCCCGGGGGGCACTTGGGCTGCGTAGGGATAGCAGCCAGCCCCTAGTGGGCTTGGCGCGCCCCCCCTTGGGCCCATGCGCCTAGGGTTGGGGGGGAAACCCTAAAGGGGGCGCACCCCCCTTGCTTGGGGGGCAAGCCCCCCACCCCTTGGCCGCCACCCCCCCTAGGGTTTTCCCTAGAGGGACGGCCCCCCCTTGCCCTTTCCCATATATATAGAGGGGTGAGGGGAGGGCTGCAACACACCACAAGCCAAGGCGCAGCCCCTCCCCTCCCCAACACCTCTCCTCCTCCGTACGTGCTTGGCGAAGCTCTGTCGGAATACTGCCGCATCAACTGCACCACGCCGTCGTGCTGCCGTTGGAGCTGCCTTCCTCAACCTCTCCTTCCTCCTTGCTGGATCAAGACGGAGGAGACGTCTCCCGTCCCGTACGTGTGTTGAATGCGGAGGTGCTGTCCGTTCAGCACTAGGACATCGGTGATCCGAATCATGTTCGAGTACGACTCCATCATCACCATCCCCTTGGCAAGCTTCCGCTCGTGATCTACAAGTGGTATGTAGATGCAAACTCTCTCCCTTGACTCGTTGCTTAGATGAACTCATAGATGGATCTTGGTGAAACCGTAGGAAAATTTTTAATTTTCTGCAACGTTCCCCAACAGTGGTATCAGAGCCAGGTTTATGCGTAGTTCTCTTTGCACGAGTAGAACACAATTTTGTTGTGGGCGTGGATCTTGTCAACTTGCTTGCCTCTACTAGTCTTTTCTTGCTTCAGCGGTATTGTGGGATGAATCGGCCCGGACCAACCTTACACGTACGCTTACGTGAGACCAGTTCCACCGATTAACATGCACTAGTTGCATAAGGTGGCTGGCGGGTGTCTGTCTCTCCCACTTTAGTTGCAGCGGATTCGATGAAAAGGGCCCTTATGAAGGGTAAATAGAAGTTGACAAAATCACGTTGTGGTTATTCGTAGGTAAGAAAACGTTCTTGCTAAAACCCAATTGCAGCCACGTAAAAGATGCAACAACAATTAGAGGACGTCTAACTTGTTTTTGCAGCAATTGATCATGTGATGTGATATGGCCAGAAGTTGTGATGAATGATGAATTGTGATGTATGAGATCATGTTCTTGTAATAGGATTCACGACTTGCATGTCGATGAGTATGACAACCAGCAGGAGCCATAGGAGTTGTCTTTTTTTTTGTATGACCTGCGTTTCATTGAAGAACGCCATGTAACTTACTTTACTTCATTGCTAAACGCGTTAGTCATAGAAGTAGAAGTAGTCGTTGGCGTGACAACTTCATGAAGACACGATGATGGAGATCATGATGATGGAGATCATGGTGTCATGCCGGTGACAAGATGATCATGGAGCCCCGAAGATGGAGATCAAAGGAGCTATATGATATTGGCCATATCATGTCACTACTTTATATAATTGCATGTGATGTTTATTATGTTTTATGCATCTTGTTTACTTAGGACGACGGTAGTAAATAAGATGATCCCTTACAAAATTTCAAGAAGTGTTCTCCCCTAACTGTGCACCGTTGCTACAGTTCGTCGCTTCTAAGCACCACGTGATGATCGGGTGTGATGGATTCTTACGTTCACATACAACGGGTGTAAGACAGTTTTACACAGCGAAAACACTTAGGGTTAACTTGACAAGCCTAGCATGTGCAGACATGGCCTCGGAACACGGAGACCGAAAGGTCGAACACGAGTCGTATGGAAGATACGATCAACATGAAGATGTTCACCGACGATGACTAGTCCGTCTCACGTGATGATCGGACACGGGCTAGTCGACTCGGATCGTGTAACACTTAGATGACTAGAGGGATGTCTAATCTAAGTGGGAGTTCATAATTTGATTAGAACTTAATTATCATGAACTTAGTCTAAAACCTTTGCAAATATGTCTTGTAGATCAAATGGCCAACGCTCATGTCAACATGAACTTCAACGCGTTCCTAGAGAAAACCAAGCTGAAAGATGATGGCAGCAACTATACGGACTGGGTCCGGAACCTGAGGATCATCCTCATAGCTGCCAGGAAACAATATGTCCTAGAAGGACCGCTAGGTGACGCTCCCGTCCCAGAGAACCAAGACATTATGAATGCTTGGCAGTCTCGTGCTGATGATTACTCCCGCGTTCAGTGCGGCATGCTTTACAGCTTAGAACCGGGGCTCCAAAAGCGTTTTGAGCATCACGGAGCATATGAGATGTTCGAAGAGCTGAAACTAGTTTTTCAAGCCCACGCCCGGGTCGAGAGATATGACATCTCCGACAAGTTCTATAGTTGTAAGATGGAGGAAAATAGTTCTGTCAGTGAGCACATACTCAAGATGTCTGGGTTGCACAACCGTATGACCCAGCTGAATATTAACCTCCCTGATGAGGCAGTCATTGACAGAATCCTTCAGTCGCTCCCACCAAGCTACAAGAGCTTTGTGATGAACTACAATATGCAGGGGATGGTAAAGACCATTCCTGAAGTATTTTCTATGCTGAAGTCAGCAGAGGTTGAAATCAAGAAAGAACATCAAGTGTTGATGGTCAATAAGACCACTAAGTTCAAGAAGGGCAAGGGTAAAAAGAACTTCAAGAAGGGTGGCAAAGAGGTTGCCATGCTCGGTAAGCCAGTTGCCGGGAAGAAGTCGAAGAATGGACCCAAGCCTGAGACTGAGTGCTTTTATTGCAAGGGGAAGGGTCACTGGAAGCGGAACTGCCCCAAATACTTAGCGGATAAGAAGGCCGACAACACCAAAGGTATATTTGATATACATGTAATTGATGTGTACCTTACCAGTACTCGTAGTAACTCCTGGGTATTTGATACCGGTGCCGTTGCTCATATTTGTAACTCACGGCAGGAGCTGCGGAATAAACGGAGACTGGCGAAGGACGAGGTGACGATGCGCGTCGGGAATGGTTCCAGAGTCGATGTGATCGCCGTCGGCACGCTGCCTCTACATTTACCTACGGGATTAGTTTTGAACCTTAATAATTGTTATTTAGTGCCAAGTTTGAGCATGAACATTGTATCTGGATCTCGTTTAATACGAGATGGCTACTCATTTAAGTCTGAGAATAATGGTTGTTCGATTTATATGAGAGATATGTTTTATGGTCATGCTCCGATGGTCAATGGTCTATTCTTAATGAATCTCGAGCGTAATATTACACATGTTCATAGTGTAGATGCCAAAAGATGTAAAGTTGATAACGATAGTCCCACATACTTGTGGCACTGCCACCTTGGTCACATTGGTGTCAAGCGCATGAAGAAGCTCCATGCTGATGGACTTTTGGAGTCTCTTGATTATGAATCGTTTGACACATGCGAACCATGCCTCATGGGCAAAATGACCAAGACTCCGTTCTCCGGAACAATGGAGCGAGCAACCAACTTGTTGGAAATCATACATACCGATGTGTGCGGTCCAATGAGCGTTGAGGCTCGCGGAGGATATCGTTATGTTCTCACTCTCACTGATGACTTAAGTAGATATGGGTATGTCTACTTAATGAAACACAAATCTGAGACCTTTGAAAAGTTCAAGGAATTTCAGAATGAGGTGGAGAATCAACGTGACCGAAAGATAAAGTTCCTACGATCAGATCGTGGAGGAGAATATTTAAGTCACGAATTTGGCACAAACTTAAGGAAATGTGGAATCATTTCACAACTCACGCCGCCTGGAACACCTCAGCGAAACGGTGTGTCCGAACGTCGTAATCGCACTCTATTGGATATGGTGCGGTCTATGATGTCTCTTACCGATTTACCGCTATCATTTTGGGGATACGCTCTAGAGACAGCTACATTCACTTTAAATAGGGCACCGTCTAAATCCGTTGAGACGACACCGTATGAATTATGGTTTGGGAAGAAACCTAAGCTGTCGTTTCTAAAAGTTTGGGGATGCGATGCTTATGTCAAGAAACTTCAACCTGAAAAGCTCGAACCCAAGTCGGAAAAATGCGTCTTCATAGGATACCCTAAGGAAACTGTAGGGTATACCTTCTACTTAAGATCCGAGGGCAAGATCTTTGTTGCCAAGAACGGATGCTTTCTGGAAAAAGAATTTCTCTCGAAAGAAGTAAGTGGGAGGAAAGTAGAACTCGATGAAGTACTACCTCTCGAACGGGAAAGTGGTGCAGCTCAGGAAAATGTTCCTGTGATGCCCACACCAACTGAAGAGGAAACCAATGATAATGATCAAGGTACTTTAGATCAAGTTGCTACTGAACTTCATAGGTCCACAAGGAAACGTTCCGCACCAGAGTGGTACGGCAACCCTGTCCTGGAAATCATGTTGTTAGACAACGGTGAACCTTCGAACTATGAAGAAGCGATGGCGGGCCCAGATTCCAACATATGGCTAGAAGCCATGAAATCCGAGATAGAATCCATGTATGAAAACAAAGTATGGACTTTGACTGACTTGCCCGATGATCGGCGAGCGATAGAAAACAAATGGATCTTTAAGAAGAAGACGGACGCGGATGGTAATGTCACCATCTATAAAGGTCGACTTGTTGCTAAGGGTTATCGACAAGTTGAAGGGATTGACTACGACGAGACATTCTCTCCCGTAGCGAAGCTTAAGTCCGTCCGAATCATGTTAGCAATTGCCGCATACTATGATTATGAGATATGGCAGATGGACGTCAAAACGGCATTCCTTAACGGGCATCTTAAGGAAGAGCTGTATATGATGCAGCCGGAAGGTTTTGTCGATCCTAAGAACGCTAACAAAGTATGCAAGCTCCAGCGATCCATTTATGGGCTGGTGCAAGCATCTCGGAGTTGGAATATTCGCTTTGATGAGATGATCAAAGCGTTTGGGTTTATGCAGACTTATGGAGAAGCCTGCGTTTACAAGAAAGTGAGTGGGAGCTCTGTAGCATTTCTCATATTATATGTGGATGACATACTCTTGATGGGAAATAATATAGAATTTCTGGACAGCATTAAGGCCTACATGAACAAATGTTTTTCAATGAAGGACCTTGGAGAAGCTGCTTATATATTAGGCATCAAGATCTATAGAGATAGATCGAGACGCCTCATAGGTCTTTCACAAAGCACATACCTTGATAAGATTTTGAAAAAGTTCAAAATGGATGAGTCCAAGAAAGGGTTCTTGCCTATGTTACAAGGTGTGAGATTGAGCTCAGCTCAGTCACCGACCACGGCAAAAGATAAAGAAGAGATGAGTGTCATCCCCTATGCTTCAGCCATAGGATCTATTATGTATGCCATGCTGTGTACCAGACCTGATGTAAACCTTGCCGTAAGTTTGGTAGCAAGATACCAGAGTAATCCCGGCAAGGAACACTGGACAGCGGTCAAGAATATCCTGAAGTACCTGAAAAGGACAAAGGACATGTTTCTCGTTTATGGAGGTGACGAAGAGCTCGTCCTAAAGGGTTACGTCGACGCTAGCTTCGACACAGATCTGGATGACTCTAAGTCACAAACAGATACGTGTATATGTTGAATGGTGGAGCAGTAAGCTGGTGCAGCTGCAAGCAGAGTGTCGTGGCGGGATCTACATGTGAAGCGGAGTACATGGCAGCCTCGGAGGCAGCGCATGAAGCTATTTGGGTGAAGGAGTTCATCACCAACCTAGGAGTCATACCCAATGCGTCGGGGCCAATCAAACTCTTCTGTGACAACACTGGAGCTATTGCCCTTGCCAAGGAGCCCAGGTTTCACAAGAAGACTAGGCACATCAAGCGTCGTTTCAACTCCATCCGTGAAAATGTTCAAGATGGAGACATAGAAATTTGCAAAGTACATACGGATCTGAATGTGGCAGATCCGTTGACTAAACCTCTGTCGCGAGCAAAACATGATCAACACCAGAACTCTATGGGTGTTCGATTCATCACAATGTAACTAGATTAGTGACTCTAGTGCAAGTGGGAGACTGTTGGAAATATACCCTAGAGGAAATAATAAAAGTGTTATTATTATATTTCTTTGTTCATGATAATAGTCTTTTATTCGTGCTATAACTGTATTATCCGGAAATCGTAATACACGTGTGAATACATAGACCACAATATGTCCCTAGTGAGCCTCTACTTGACTAGCTCGTTGTGATCAACAGATAGTCATGGTTTCCTGGCTATGGACATTGGATGTCGTTGATAACGGGATCACATCATTAGGAGAATGATGTGATGGACAAGACCCAATCCTAAGCATAGCACAAAGATCGTGTAGTTCGTTTGCTAGAGCTTTGCCAATGTCAAGTATCTCTTCCTTTGACCATGCGAGCGTGTAACTCCTGGATACCGTAGGAGTGCTTTGGGTGTATCAAACGTCACAACGTAACTGGGTGACTATAAAGGTGCACTACAGGTATCTCCGAAAGTATCTATTGTTTTATGCGGATCGAGACTGGGATTTGTCACTCCGTATGACGGAGAGGTATCTCTGGGCCCACTCCGTAACGCATCATCATAATGAGCTCAAGGTGACCAAGGTGTTGGCCACGGGATCATGCATTACGGTACGAGTAAAGTGACTTGCCGGTAACGAGACTGAACAAGGTATTGGGATACCGACGATCGAGTCTCGGGCAAGTAACGTACCGATTGACAAAGGGAATTGTATACGGGGTTTGATCGAATCCTCGACATCGTGGTTCATCCGATGACTTCATCGAGGAGCATGTGGGAGCCAACATGGGTATCCAGATCCCACTGTTGGTTATTGACCGGAGAGTCTCGGTCATGTCTGCATGTCTCCCGAACCCGTAGGGTCTACACACTTAAGGTTCGGTGACGCTAGGGTTATCAGGAAGACAAGTATGTGATTACTGAATGTTGTTCGGAGTCCCGAATGAGATCCCGGACGTCACGAGGAGTTCCGAAATGGTCCGGAGGTAAAGTTTTATATATGGGAAGTTGTTAAACGGGCACCGGAAAGTTTCGGGGTCATACCAGTATTGTTCCGGGACCACCGCGGGGTCCACCGGGAGGGACCACCCCTCCCGGGGGGCCACTTGGGCTGCGTAGGGATAGCAGCCAGCCCCTAGTGGGCTTGGCGCGCCCCCCCTTGGGCCCATGCGCCTAGGGTTGGGGGGGGGGACCCTAAAGGGGGCGCACTCCCCTTGCTTGGGGGGCAAGCCCCCCACCCCTTGGCCGCCACCCCCTAGGGTTTTCCCTCGAGGGCCGGCCCCCCCTTGCCCTTTCCCCTATATATAGAGGGGTGAGGGGAGGGCTGCAACACACCACAAGCCAAGGCGCAGCCCCTCCCCTCCCCAACACCTCTCCTCCTCTGTACGTGCTTGGCGAAGCTCTGTCGGAATACTGCCGCATCAACTGCACCACGCCGTCGTACTGCCGTTGGAGCTGCCTTCCTCAACCTCTCCTTCCTCCTTGCTGGATCAAGACGGAGGAGACGTCTCCCGTCCCGTATGTGTGTTGAACGCGGAGGTGTTGTCCGTTCAGCACTAGGACATCGGTGATCCGAATCACGTTCGAGTACGACTCCATCATCACCATCCCCTTGGCAAGCTTCCGCTCGTGATCTACAAGTGGTATGTAGATGCAAACTCTCTCCCTTGACTCGTTTCTTAGATGAACTCATAGATGGATCTTGGTGAAACCGTAGGAAAATTTTTAATTTTCTGCAACGTTCCCCAACACTATGTGCCCCCTGAATACGGTGATGCTACTGAAGATGAAGAGGAACCAGACGATGTGCACGATGATGCTGCAACAGGCGAAGCTGCTGAAGATCAAGAGGAACCAGACGATGTGCCTGATGATGATGATCTCCGTCGGGTCATTGTCGATGCAAGGACGCAATGCGAAAGTCAAAAGGAGAAGTTGAAGTTCGATCGCATGTTAGAGGACCACAAAAAAGGGTTGTACCCCAATTGAGAAGATGGCAACACAAAGCTCGGTACCGTATTGGAATTGCTGAAGTGGAAGGCAGAAAATGCTGTGCCTGACAAAGGATTTGAGAAGCTACTGAAAATATTAAAGAAGAAGCTTCCAAAGGATAACGAATTGCCCGACAGTATATACACAGCAAAGAAGGTCGTATGCCCTCTAGGATTGGAGGTGCAGAAGATACATGCATGCCCTAATGACTGCATCCTCTACCGCGGTGCGTACAAGCATCTGAACGCATGCCCGGTATGCGGTGCATTATGGTATAAGATCAGACGAGATGACCCTGGTGATGTTGACGGCGAGCCCCCCAGGAAGAGGGTTCCTGCGAAGGTGATGTGGTATGCTTCTATAATACCACGGTTGAAACGCCTATTCAGAAACCAAAACTGCGGTTACGATTTGGAAAGGATACGAGATAAATGGGAATACATTTTACATGATTGACCAAGATCAAAAGAGCACCAACCAAAACAGCGGTGTCTGCTTTGATGCAACAACCGAGAGGGGAAAGGACACATATTATGGTTACATAGTAGACATATGGGAACTTGACTACGGACATGATTTTGATGTCCCTTTGTTTAAGTGCAAATGGGTCAATCTGTCAGGAGGCGGGGTACAGGTAGACCCACAGTACGGAATGACAACAGTGGATCTGAAAAATCTTGGGTACACTGACGAACCATTCGTCCTAGCCAATGATGTGGCATAGGTTATCTATGTGAAGGACATGTCTACCAGACCGAGAAAAAGAAAAGATAAAGAAGTGAATACATCATACGATGAGCCAAAGCGCCACATAGTTCTTTCAGAAAAAAGGGACATCGTGGGAGTGGAGGGCAAGACAGACATGTTTGAAGATTATGAAAAGTTTCATGAAATTCCTCCCTTCAAAGTCAAGGCTGACCCTAGCATCCTGATAAGCGATGAAGATTATCCATGGTTATGGCGCAATAAGCAAATGACACAAGCGAAGAAAAAGTGAAGACTTTCTCCCGCAACTATTATGATGATACCATGCCAACTTTGTAACACACGAGTATGATACCATATGTCCGTTTTGTACATGCACATGCTATATGGGTGAATTTATGATACCATGCCAACTTTCAACTTTTTCATAGTTCATTTGAAATGCTTTAATGTCTTATGGTTCGGCCCTCGTAATAATTAAAAATAGCAACAATAAGTATTTTGTTGTAAGTACAAACAAAATAAAATAAATAAAGTAAGAAAGAAAACAAAAAAACAAAAAAGTGTTTTCAAATTTGAAAACTAATGGCACTAACAGAAAGTTTATAATTTTTCTAAAACTAAAAGCAAAAAGAATTAAAAAATAAAGCAAAAAACAAAAGAAAATAAATAATACAGAAAACAAAACAAAAAAAGAATTAAAAATAGCAACAATAAGTATTTTGTTGTAAATACAAACAAAATAAAATAAATAAAGCAAGAAAGAAAACAAAAAAAAGTGTTTTCAAATTTGAAAACTAATGGCACTAACAGAAAGTTTATAATTTTTCTAAAACTAAAAGCAAAAAGAATTAAAAAATAAAGCAAAAAACAAAAGAAAATAAATAATGCAGAAAACAAAACAAAAAACTGGAAAATAATTAAAAATAGCAACAATAAGTATTTTGTTGTAAGTAGAAACAAAATAAAATAAATAAAGCAAGAAAGAAAACAAAAAAATGCCTCCTACCCACGGCCTTAATACGACTAGAAACCCTACCATGGGCCAGGATTCAGGCCCGGAGTAGGCCCAGAAGGCCCATCAGGCAAAGCAGTAGCGAATAGGCCCGCAAGCCTACGGTGGAGAGGAGCTCGAGAGGGGTGCGGCAGTGGGGCTTATAAACCACTGCGCGCCCCTCTCAACTAGCGACGTGGGACTAAACTTTGGCCCCGACGCTGACAGCACAGGGTCCTTTGGTACCGGTTCGTGGCACCAACCGGTACCAATGCCCACCCTTTACTCCCGGTTGGTGCCACCAACCGGGACCAAAGGTCGCCGCTTCGCGCCCTTTGGGCTGCTGAAAAGAGGCCTTTGGTCCCGGTTGGTGGTACCAACCGGGACTAAAGGTGGCATTAGTCCCGGTTGGACTGACGAACCGGGACCAATGCTCTTGCTATATATAGAACACTTAGGAAAATTTGACGAACACATCGCCAGTTGCCCCCGACCCGCCCGACGACGCCGAGCTCATCGACGCCGCCAGGCTGCCCAGATCGATGACGTCCGCTGCCCCGACGCCGGCCGCCACCCAGACGCCATCCGCGCGCCGCCCCGACGCCGTCCGCGCGCCCTCATCGTCGCCCCTGCCCCGTCGCCGCCAGGCGCTGCCCCAGCGCCGCCCGCCGGCCGCCCCCGCCGACGCTGTCGTTGTCGCCCGCGCCCGTCGCCGTCGTCGCCGGCCACGCCCCTGGCCCGGCCCGTCGTCACCGTCACCGTCGCGCTCGTCGGCCGCCCCCATTGTGAGCCGCCGCCGTCGAGGCTTTGTGTTCAGTGCTTTTGTTTCATACATACATGTGTATTTTTTTGTTCATTGCATTTTTTTCATATATATAATTAATGTATATATGTATGTGATAGCTATATGATGAATGGATGTGGCTATGTATGTATGAATATAATGTTCATAGCATTTTTTTGTTTATATATGTTTTTTCATATATGTATTAATTTTTTATTTAGGTTGTTAGTAGATATCGATTTTAGGTTAGTGCATTTTAATTAGGTTAGTGTAGAGGAAAAAGTAAAATAAGGAAAAGGAAGAAAAGAGGAAGAAGGAAGAAGGAAGAAGAAGAAGAAAAAGAATGAGAGGAAAAAGGAAAATAAGAAGAGGAAGAAAGGAGAAGAAGAGGAGAGGAAAAGAAGAGGAGAAATAAATAAGAAGAAGAAAAAAGAAGAAAAAGAAGAGGAGAGGAAGAAAGGAATAGAGGAGAAGAAGAAAAAATAGAATTTTTTTTCTATTTTTTCTTCTTGTCCTCTATTCCTTTCTTCTTCTTCTTCCTTCTTCCTTTCTTCCTCTTTTCTTCCTTTTACTTAATTATTGTCCTTTCTCGAGGGAGAAGAAGAAAAAGAAGAGGAGAAGAAGAAAGAAAGGAATAGAGGAGAAATAAATAAGAAGAACAAAAAAGAAGAAAAGGAAGAGGAGAAGAAGAAAGGAATAGAGGAGAACTCCTCTATTCCTTTCTTCTTCTCCTCTTTTTTTTCTTCTTTTTTTCTTTGATCTTCTCCTCTATTCCTTTCTTCTTCTCCTCTTTTTATTTCTTCTTCGTTTTCTTATGTTTTATCGGGTCTGTCGCCGTCAGGCTGCTCGCCTTCGCCCTCGCCGCCCCCTCGAGATAACTTCGACATGAGGGGCGGTCGATATATATACCCCCTCTCGACCGTGATAACCTATACAACGGTAGCACCCCCCTCGGCCTTCTCGCTCGACCAAAACTCTCGAGGCCACCCAAATTTACCAAGTTAAAAGAGCGTTGTCGTCGAGGCCACCCCAAACCCTTGAAGCGTTGTGTCGAGGCGATCCCAAACCCTAGAGAAGAAGCATCGAGGCCACTAACATGATTCCTTATTGTGATTAGCTAGCTAGTTCTACGTTTTCCACTAATATATATCCATCTGTACCATGTTTGAATAATAATTGACATGTTGTAAATATTTGCAGAAACTATGGAGCACTACCGAGACGAAGCAACAGAAGCGATGTTGGGGGAGATAATCGCAGAAGGAACTGATGTCATTGCGTCATTTTTCACCGACGTCGTTGGTCAGGAAGGACTGGGTGAAGAAGAGGGCTATGTTCATGATGGCTCCGGCCCATTAATGCCGGTACAAGAAAAGGGCTATGTTCATGATGGCTCCGATGATGACCCAATGGAGGTACAAGAAGGAGACCGTGCTGACTGCTCCGGTGACCGAACCGAGTCCGGCCAGGTATACATATATATATATTAGTTAAGCCCGTGCTAACTAGTTAATTGATGCATTCATTGTTTTGGTATATGTACACATATTAATTACTCTCGTCTTTCTTCCTTTTAATTTCTAGCCCTCCGGATCGAGCACAACTTCGGTAAGGAGACGAGGCCCGAAGAAAAAGTTGAGCTCGGATGAAAGGTTTGAGATCATAGAAATCGCGCCCGACGTTGAACCGATTGAACCCATCCGGACAAAGAATGCATTTTCTACTCAGTGCGGGGTTCTTGTTAGGGACAAGATCCCGATCAGCATCCAGCAATGGTATAAGCCTAAGGACGACCCTGAGGTGTCTTATGTCAATGATATGCAGAAAGAAGATCTTTGGACTCAGCTGAAGGCAAATTTTACCCTACCGCCAGAGGAGGATCCGGAGAAGCCAGTTAAAGAGCAATTAATCAAGTCTTGTGCTCTTAAGAAGATGGCAACCCTAGTCAGGAGGTGGAGGAAAGAGTTGAACCATTTTGACCAAAAAAAGACACCAGAATTCATCGGCAAATATGAGAAGATCAAAGATCACTGGCCCACATTTGTGGCCCATAAGACATCGGAAAAGAGTAAGAAGATGTCAGCGACGAACAAGCAAAATGCTGCGAAGAAGAAGCTTCACCATCGCACGGGGTCAGGTGGCTACCTCAAAGCCCGGCCTAAGTGGTCCAAGGAGGAGAATGATCTGCTTGAAAAAGGGATCGAACCAGAGACAATGAGATGGCCAGACCATTGCCGGACTTGGTTCTTCGGGGCTGACGGAAGCTTGGACCCTGTATCAGGGATGTGCCGTTGGACGGACGAGCAACTGGAAATACCAGTCAAGAACCTTTGACACTATATCAATGCAGCACAGAAAGGGACGTTCGTACCAGACAGGGAGAAGGACGAGCTCACAATGGCCCTCGGGAATCCTGAGCACCCTGGATGGACATGAGGAACGCCAGGATCCATTCCGTGGAAGGTTGGTTTTCCGGACGCAGGGGGTTACAAAACCCATGAGAGGAGGAAGAAACTGGAGCAGGGCCAACTGCAGGCGCTGCACGAAAGGGTAATGGGGCTAGAGGAACGAGAAGAGGAACGAGAAGCAGCAGATCACAGCAAACGACCTGCCGAAGCTTCCCCCGAAGCTACCCCGCCATCTCAGCGGACAAGCAGCATGGCTTCCACCGAGCTGCTTCAGCCGGAGCATGTCTTGACGGCTCCTGCCAGCTATCCCGTGGATGCTATCACGGAGTCTCAACATTGCCACATTATGGCGCGATGGATGAATTTGAAGGTCAAGGCGGCTGTTGGCTCTGTTTATCCTACTGGATCCGGAGCAACTTATCACTGCCGGCCGATTCCAGAAGGATATGCTAAGGTGATGGTGGATGAAATAACGGAGGGATTTGAGGACCTCCTGCTTGACCACCCTACCGGTGAAGGGGAGACTAGGCTGGGTTCTGCTCTGAAGACTCCATGCCTATGGCGGAAGGAGCTCATCAACCTTCCGAACTGGACGCCTCCTCCTCCTCCTCCTCCTCCGGCGAGTCAGGGCACTCCGCCTCCTCCACCGCCTCCTCCTCCAGCGAGTGACGATCAGGGCATGCGTGGCGGCACTCCGCCTCCTTCTCCGGCGCATGGCGGCACTCCGCCTCCTTCTCCGCCTGCGCCGGCGCCCCCGAGCAGCCAGCAGCCTCCTCCTTCTCCGCCTCGCCAGCAAGGGTGGAAGAGACCCGCCGCCGCCCCGGCTACTCCGGCGCGTCGTACTCCTTCTCCTCCGCCTCATAAGCAAGCACGAAAGAAGACAGACGCCGCAGCCGCTCCGTCTGCTCCGGCGTCTAGCAGCACAACCAGAGGCGGGAGGCAATACAGATACGGTCCACCTCTCAAGCCTCTAGAGAAGTTACCGTACGAGAGGACCGAGGAGGAAAACGATATGATTGTGCAGACCCACGTGAAGGAGTTCTTTGAAGGTGTGAAAGCAAAGAGACATCCACCTCCGGAGGAGAAGGTAGATCCGGTGAAAGCAAAGCGCACTATCAATGCCCTGAGGAAACCACCAAGGTCTCCGCCGAGAACCAACTATCAGTGCATTACTGAACAGACATATCTCCAAGCCCAGCGGTCGGGAACTACTGTCAGTGATAAAAGGTTAAAAGAACGAGCAAAGGGGAAAAAATTGCCCAGCTCGGCGAACAAGCACAGCAATCATGCCCCCCGCTCAATATGTCTAATGCTCCGGGGACGGTGGCCGGTTATGGCAATCTTGCAGATTACCTGCCTGACGATCAACTTCCTGATTTCTTGGAGGTGGACGAACACAGATACGAGTACGGGAAGCCTCTCGTCAAAGATGAAAAATCTCTGACAACAATGATGCGAAGATTCCATAATTGGTACATGGAAACCTGCAGAGAGTCTGGGGGTACGAATGCTTTGTATCTGAATATTAAAGAGGAGCACGACCTTGTTGCAACTGATCTGTTGACTGTTCCATTTGATGAGTTCTCCGTGTTCTTCAATCAAAAGGCCCTCGATAAACTAATGGTCTTTTGCTACTTTCTGTAAGTACTATTTCTGTCATTAAGTCTCTATATATAGCTCGGCTCTTTCATTGCATGTATTTATAATTAATTATCCTCAATATATTCTGCAGATTGAAGATCGTCGAGTGCAAAAAACAAGAAATTTATGATATTGGGTTCATTAACACAAATATCATAGATGAATTTCTGGTTAAAAAGGACGTCAAAGAGGCCGAGGACAACTTGCTACGATCGTTGATCAAAAATCAAAATAAAGATACCATACTCTTTCCTTACAACGGCACGTGAGTGTTACTGTTGTGTGCATATTCAGTTTCCCTTATTACTCGAGCGAGGTTATAGTAATGTAATTGATGATTTATGCATGCGTGCGCAGGTACCACTATGTTCTTCTGGAGATTAAGCTTGAGCGGGGACTAGTAACCGTCTTAGACTCGAGACGGAAAGAACCCGAAACCTATGCGGACATGACTGAATTGCTCAACAAGTAAGTTCAATCGATCATTATCGCACCATATCGGCAACTTTTTGTTCATTTCCTGATATCTCAAGTAATAATAATTATTTTCTTTGTCTTGCAGGGTTTGGAAACAGTTCACCGCAAAAGCTCCTGGACTGCCGAAGGAGCTGCGATATACATACCCGAAAGTAAGTACTACTGACTAGCTAGTGGCGCGCATCTCCCGTTGATTCTATAGCTATACTTTAATCAGTGCCATTTATAATGCTTCATTATCAGTTTGATTGACCTCTATTTCTCGTAAAGTGCTTGTGGCAGGAACAAGGGAATGATTTCTGTGGATACTACGTGTGCGAGTTCATCCACAACGCGACTTTGAAAAACAAGCGGGCCTACTCTAAAAGACAATATGAAGTGCGTAAGCAATAATATTCACAATTTCATTTTATCTCACCATCATTTCTGTTGAGTTTCATTCATATATATGTATTAATTAACCCCCTTCTTCAAATTAGACGTGGCAGATGCGGAATGAACTCCTAGAACCAGATCGCATGAAAGCAATTCAAGAGGAATTGGCGGGATTCTTTCTTGACCACGTCATCAATAAAGCCGGAGAATACCATGTGGAAGTTGATTTCAAATGCTAGGGGATTGTAATTAAGAGATCTTATACATATTGTACATGTATGTAGCGAGTAGCGTCGGATACATGATACGAAAACTTGTTGTTCGACCAATCTCTCAGAGAAGGAGAGGTCGATCGATCACTTCTCTCGGTATGCATGACGAACTTCTGTACTCAATGGTTCTCTCGGTCACTTATGTATATATAGTACGTAGCGTCGACCAAGCACGGACATAAGAGAGGACACTTCTCTCTATTATTTAGCTAGCTAACACAATATATGAAACACCTAAATTAACCCCCAAAACCCCCAACCCCCCCTCCTTTCAAAAAAAAACAAAAACCCCAGCCACTGGAATGCTGACGCATGGATGGCTTTTGGTCCCGGTTAGTGCCACCAACCGGGACCAAAGGCCCCCTGACTGGGCTCGGCGCATAGGGCCACGTGGAGGCACATTGGTCCCGGTTCGTGTTTGAACCGGGACTAATGGGTGGAGGTATTAGTAACGACCCATTAGTCCCGGTTCAAGAACCGGGACTAAAGGCCCTTACGAACTGGGACTATTAGGTGTTTTTCTACTAGTGCTTGTTGCATGGAAATGGTAACCTTTGGGAATCTCCTTGGGAACCCACGTCCGTCCATTGCCTCCTTTGCACCAAAGAGAAAATTGTCCCTCTGCGCCCCCTGGCGCCCACCTGGCCTTGGTCGTCATGGCTCACGTCACCGCGAGCCTCCGGAGGTGGGGTGCCTGCATGGAGATCTCCGCCTGGTCAGGAGGTGCTCTCGAGAGGCCGCCGCCCAGAGCCTCGGTGTCGTTCTTCTCGCGAGGCCAGGGGACCTCGCGAGGGTCTTGTCCTCGCGGTCTTGTCTTAGGGCCGTGCCGGCCCGAAGAGTGGGCCACGCCCTGGGCCAAAGGCAGGCAAGTCTGGGTACCCCAGTCCCAGAATGTCGACAATCGTGGCAGACAATTCTCTTGGTATTGTCTTAGAAATTGTCATGCTCAAACTTAATAAGAACACATCAGTACTAAATACTCTTCTCATATTGATATATACAACTCTTGATGTTATCTCCTACAAAACCCTCATAAGAAACCGATCTAAATTTCATCAAAGCTAAACACTTGATGATGGTTCTAGTCTAGACTCTAGAGGTTTATTTCTTAGCAATAACGAGAACAAACAGTACAAAGTTAGTTCCAATGCTCTAGAGTGATAACAGGAGCACATTCTTGTGGTGCACAACTTCTAAGAGCCCTTTTTTTCTTGTCTAATTTCAAGGCTTCATTTGCAAGGTTTTATAGCTTAGGTGGACACTCCCAATAATTATACAAGATTTGGTTATGCTACACTCAGCTGGTCTGCTGTAGCCTGCATGTCCGGACAGAAACTCAAGACAGTCTGATCACTGAAAGCCGACACTTTTTGCCTAAGTAAAAAAACTTAGGTTTTGGGGGTCCTTGTCATTGAACTTCCCTTTCCGGGTGTCGCAGATGCTGGGGTAGACGGTAGGCGCTGCCTGTGTTGTCCGAGCACGCAATTCGTCTTTACCAAGCAGTCTAGTCTAGCAAAATATCCCTATTTATCTACTCTTTCAAAAATTTGAACCTTTATTTTGGTCTGTGGTCATTTTCTTAAAAAAAATGTTTTGGAGAGACCTGACTGAACCAGCCCATGCGCTTAAAAAATGTCTACACGTTTGCCAGCTGCATTTTGTGCTGTTTAATTGTACGACCATGGTTTGCTTTGGTCTTCCTTTTCTTCTTTTGCTATTCCCATTGGTGCATGCATCAGCTAGTACACAGTAACAGTTTACTGGACTAGACTATAGGCCAACGACAATTTCCATACTCGGGTAGCGCATGGGAGTAATTAGCAAGGGCATGTGCATCTCATCAATAGCTCCTACCAACTAATATTCTTAAGAAGCAAAACATGGACCACATCAAGTAGGGGGTCTGGGCATGTGATTAAGTTTGTAATTTTGGCTGGAGACTGGCTACGGATGACTGACTTTCACCAAGTCATAGACAAAGGATGCAGCTAGTCGGTCAGCGTCATTAACAAAATTTTATCACATCATTTATATTTCATAGTCCATGAAGAATATAGAGAGCTAGCGACACCACAACTATAGCAGGAAGTCTTGAATATTTTTATTAGGTTAAGAATTTACGGTACCCTGATTAGAGATGAGAAATGGGTTTATTTGCTTTTTTAACGAACTAGCTTTTGGTAAAATAACCACCGGTATAATCATGGAGAGTGTCTCCACGGGACCATATACACCAATTTTTTCGGTGTGATTTGTTTGGTTTAACTGGAAACCAAATACCCTAGTGTTGCATTCGTAAATCTTGCATTGTGATTTTTTGATTCTGTCACCAGGGAGGAAAGATTCTCCACTTGAATGTTTTCATATTTATCAATGAAAGAGAGTTTATAGTGATATGATTACTGTGAGGAGTGAAAATCACGCCACAAACCACGAAGGCACCAAGATGTTCTTTATGATCATTTTATCTTAACCTATGAGATCATACATAGGGTTAGGTCATGGATGATGTTAGTCACCGTGGCCGAGGTGTCTAGGTCAAGATGGTGAAAAGCTTTAGCTTTCTAGCATCTCAGATTTTCGAGAGCATGATGAGAAGGATGAACGGACTGATCATTATCTATCAACAACCGAACGACGTTCCATACGAATGTGTATTAGAATATTCAAATGTTACATATAATAGAGGAATTGGTGAATGAAAGGGAACACTGCTAAGGAATGGGATCACTGATGGCACATCACAAAGGGGCACCGGTTTCCACTTAATTGCTATGCCTAGCCGATTTTTTGAGCTGCCCTAGCTAGATTTTTAAATTGTCATGCCCTAACCTGTTGCATTTGGATTTGTTGTATATATATATATATATGTGTGTGTGTGTGCATACTAAATCTGTTAGGACGTACTGTACTGAGGAGCCTTTCTTGCCTATTTCCATATTTCTACTCGTCTCATCGTGGCAGATAGTACTCTTGGTATTCTCTTAGAAATTGTCATGCTCAAACTTAATAAGAACACATCACTACTAAATACTCTTCTCATATGGATATATACTACTCTTGATGTTATCTCCTACAAAACCCTGATAAGGAACCGATCTACTCCTTATACTACTCTGGATGGTATTTCCACTTAATCCACATTGGAATCTCTACAAAGACTTATATTTAGGAACGGAGGGAGTACATTTCATCAAAGCTGAACACTTGATGATGGTTCTAGTCTAGACTTTAGAGGTTTATTTCTTAGTAATAACGAGAACAAACGGTACAGAGTTAGTTTCAATGCTCCAGAGTGACAACAGGTGCACATTCTTGTGGTGCACAACTTGTAAGAGCCCTCTTTTCTTGTCTAATTTCAAGGCTTCATTTTTGCAAGGTTTTACAAGTTAGGTGGACACTACCAATACTAGTACAAGATTTGGTTTTGCTACACTCAGCTATTCTGCTGTAACCTGCACGTCCCGACAGAAACCCCAGACCGTCTGATCACTGAAAGCCGACACTTTTTGACTAGGTAAAAAGCTTAGGTTTCTTGATGAATTCTTTTTTGATCTCTACTAGCTTAGACGCTTAGTTTGTCTATTAAACCAGTTAGGACTCGACATTGCCCAGCCAAAATTGTGCGCTGAGTAGGTGGGTACCCCTTGTAAGCTGATAATTCCACAACAGAGAAGACTTACTGACAGGTGGGTCCAAGGGCATTTTAAACAAATTATGCGGTTACGGGCGTTGATTAGATAGTAAAGCCTAAGAGTGGCATTTTTATGATGCACCTAATGGAGCGATGATAAAATAGTTGAGTGGAAATCCTCAATGGCAAAAAAAAAAATCAAAATATTGAACCTTTTTTGGTATGTGCTCATTTTCTTAAAATGCGCGACCACTTTTTCATTATTTTTTTAAGTGGGAGAATTTTTAAAATAAATGAATAGTTTTAAAAAATGTCGACATTTTGAAAATTACATTAACATTTAAAAAATATTTGAGCACATTTTTTCCATCATATGATAACAATATATTTTGTAAAAAAATTCTTTGCCTGTAGCCAAGCAGATGCCCCTTGGTTGGGTCTTTTGTCGCAAAAATATTTGCTAAAAAATGTTTAATTTTTTTCAAATTGTTAACTAATTTTAAATTTATTATGGACTGTTTAAGTGTTCACAAATGAATAATTTTTTGTGAAATTTATAACAATCTTCAAAAAAATTAGATATAAATTAATATATAACTTCAAGAATTTATTTATTATGAGAATATTGATGAATTTTATCAAAGAACTTTTTTTTGAAAATAAGTTATTTTTAAATAAATAAAAAACAAATCCCTAAATACAGAGAATAATGAAGGACACAAATCATAAGAAAGAAATAATGGGAAAACGGACGCCCTGGCCCACTAGGCTTGCTTTTATCATTTGATGAGCGATCCAGGCTGCACGTTTGCTGGCTATCTGACGACGCAAGCACGAAATAGGATCTGCACAGGGCCACCACCAAATGTTTGAAGAGAAAACAACAACAGAAACAACAACAGCCAGCAACAGTGCAAGCACAATCAGGACCAATGGCGGCCCACACATCAAATTTATTGGACAAACGGCTCTGGCTGAAACTGAGAAAAGGCTCAAACCTAGCCCGACTTTGAATTAATAAAGCGAATAAATCTAGCTAACCAATTTGATATTCCTCACAAAACTATGTCATGCTTATTGCGAGATATCCGTCGGTCTCGCGTACACACAAAGTGGGCTGACCCAATAAGTGTGTTAGCGAGCAGTTTTGGGAAGCTTCCAAGAGAGGTTCGTGGAACCTTCCACCGGATTTGGGCAGGTTCCACACGAGTTTTCATAGGTTTTTCTTTATCGCTTTTCATTGGGTTTTCTTTTGTACATTCTTCTTTTTCCGTTTGTTTTTCTCTTTTCCGTCTTTCAAAATATATGCTGATTTTTTTATAAACATTGAACATTTTTCATACACGTCTAACATTTTCAGATACATGTTGAATATTTTTAAGGACACGTTGAATTTTTTATCCGAATAGATGTTGAAAAGGTCTAGTAGGTACAGAGCCGTAAGCGGGGGGGGGGGGGGGGGGGGGGGGGGGGGGGGGTGCTTGTAAAATGCACATTAGATATTTTTCAAATACACAATGAAGATGTTTAAACACACATTGAATATTGTATACAATTTTGCATGAACAAAAATATGAATGTAATGAAGCATATTTTTAAATGCGTCAACATTTTTTAAATGTCATGAATAGAATTTTTAGCGGTACGAACATTTTTTTTTACAAATTCCGTGATATTTTTATATTTCTTGACCTTTTTAAAGACCGCCATGAACACATTTTCAAACGTGTGACCCCGTGGTCGGTCTCCCTCCTCCTCCGCAGCCCCACGCAGCTCACAAAGACTGCTTGTTCGTGCTCGGTTCAGGACAATGCTGCATACTCTAAGCCGCCTGAATTTGCAGCCAGAAGGGTTACGATGAGAATATCGCATGGTATCAAGCAAACCAGACCGCAGCATATTTATCCAAAACCGCCCCATGAGGTATTAAAGGACTCCCTCCTATTACCACGCTACTGCAGGTCTGCAGCATGGAGCCAAACTTGCTTAATTTTGTTTTTTATGCTATGCAATCTGTAGGCCTTTCTGGATGCTGAAGTCAGCCTTTGTTCAAGACGATAGCTGACGGGCGAAATATCAAGTGGGGATAATTGGTTCTTTATTGCTCGCCCAAGCTTGATCTGACCAGGAGGTACTCCAGTAGGCATTATGAGTCATTCACATGACTTCTGATCCTAACAGACTAGGAGAAACAACATGCATGTATCTCTGGAGATAAGATCCTACCTGATTAACCAGATACCTACAGATCGGTTTCCCTGCTCATGCGCCGCTGGTTGCACCAGCTAGAGAGACCCCTCACTTGACTTACGTGACACTTACTTGGACGTATTGCCCTGCAGTTCCAGGTTCTTTCTAAACCTGTTACAGTATTTACCAAGGAGTTTACAGTAATAAAACACTGTCAAGGCTCCACTCCCGGGTCCTGGGACGGCCATATAAAGAGACGGTGAGGACGTTAGCTACACAATCCGAAATACTAAGATACGTACTACTCCCTCCTTTCCATAAGGGAATATCCGGCGCGCCGGCCGAAAACTGCGCCGGACGTGCGTGCGTCGTGCAATCGCGCACAATCGAGCCGTCCGCGTTTGCTCCCGCACAAGTATGACCAGTCGGCATGCAACCTTCCTGAACGCAGTTTTTCTGGGCCCGCCACCAGCCTTTTCCTTTTTTTTCTCTGGTTCTCTTCTTTCTCTCGACCCTTCCTTCTTTTCTCTACGCGTGAGACAGGAGGCGAGCACCGTGCTACCACACACATACGGTCTCCACGGCATGGCGAGATGCTGCAACTGCTACGCAGTGGAGCTGGAACCGTACCTCCGCAGAGTTTGCAACTATTTGCCAAAAAAGTTGGGAGCCCATTGACGCACAAGACGTCCTTTGGCTGCAACTATCGGCTTTCGGAGCTTCAACCAGCGTCAGAAGAAGCTGGATCCCGTCAACGCAATAGTCTTTTTTTTTTGTTGCAACTGTTTACATTTTTGCTGGTAACGACCACATGATTTGCTGGGACCATCCATGGCACCTTTTTTGCACAGCGGCGACGAATGCTACAACCATGGGACGATGAAGGTTGCGGTCGATGCCAACAAATGCTACAATCGTTTTGAGAGAAGCTGCAACAAGGCAACGACCGGCGATGACGATGCTACAACCACTGGACCGCGAGCTACAACCACACGATGATGATGCGGCCCTGACGGCGACGATGATGTGTTTTTTTGCTACAGCCACGTCAATTTTTTGCTGCAACCGGCAACCTCAAAGCTACATCCAGTTAACATTTTTGCTACAATGGCGACGGCGGGCGGCAGTTGTGAGCTTTTTTTTGTTGGAACCGATATACTTATTTTCTACAACCGGCCGACTTTTTTGCTAAAATCGTTTTGACGGAAGCTGCAACCGACTATGAAAAAAGAATCAACCGGCTAGAAAAAAAGCTTCGACCGGCGATGCGAGAAACACAAAAAGCTATAATCGTTAACACAAAAGTTTCAATCATATATTTGAAAAGCTTCAAATAGAGACCGGCGAGGAAAAGGCTGCAGCGGCGAGCCGTTAATGCACAAGACATTTTTCTATGCAACGAAAAAATTGCAATCGTTGACATAAAAAGCTTCAACCTGGCGATAAAAAGCTGGGATTGGCACCTCACCACTGATGCAATGGCAGACTCCTTCGGAGCTGCGACCTTTGCCGGCAAGGAGCTGCATGCGGCAGATCCAACGAGAGCCATGGTGACGGGGGTGCTGTGACCGGGGTGGGCCATGCTGGGAACAAGCGAGGGTGACGCTGGAGACGAGCCGGCGGCCGGGAGGATATCCAGGCGACGGGGCGCAGTTGAGGTCGGCGGCTGGCAGCGACGAGGGCAGTGGTCGGCGGCGACGCGAATGGCTAGCGAGCTGGCTGACGGCTGGGGGAGATCATGGCCTTCATGGGGCTGCTCGGGGCTGAACATGCGTCAGGTTTGTTTTAATTAGCGAAGCAGTTAGGAAAAAGAAGGCATATCGTGCGGTTAGTACGGAGTGAATATCGTGCGGTTAGTACGGAGTGAATCCTACGTACGCGGTGCGACCGTCCAAAATTTCGGCCACGCACCGGCGCCTATCACTCAGCTTCCCATAATATAACAACATTTTTGACATTAGAGTAGTGTAAAAAAATACTCTTATATCATGGGAGGAGGGAGTAATTACTTAGCAGATGTTTTCCTACAAGAAACAGAAAACTCCGGAGTGTTTGGCTTCAGTTCCACAAGTCTGAACTGTCGAGTAACGTGATTATATTGGAAACATAATATAGATTAAAAGTGTAGAAAATATTCTGTCTTATCTTGTACTTTAAGTAGATATATATGTTCACGAGGCTCAAACAATATAACAAACAATTTCATCAAATCCCTCTATCCCTTCTAACATGGTATCAGTCTAACCGATGAAACCCTAGCCTCCACCTGACACTTCTGCTCCGCGCGCCGCCTCCGGGATAGTCGACCTCCATGACGGCCGCCGGGGGGCGCGCCGCCCGTACCTAGGGTTCGTCCACCGTCATGTGGATTGGCTGCCCTAGAGTCTTTTTTCCGAGCCCTTGCTCCGGGTTTTCTCTCTCCCGCCTGTCATCTTGATTGGCCGCTTCTTTTTGATTTTCTAATCTAAGATCGGTTTATGTCGCCACGCCGCCGCTGTCGACACCCGTGAGCCTTTACTCCAACACCGGCGTGATCGACCGGCTCCTTCCCCGGTCTGTCAGCCTCGCGCGACAGGCGGACACTCACGGCTGCCGTCCGCGTGCCGGCCCGTCCGTCGATCTACGCCAGCCGTCTCCGCCCTACTCCGATCGGGATTCCTACATCGCCCCGACCCGACGGCCTCACGCCCTGTGACGTCCTGTCATAGCTGTCGTCCGCGCGCCGGCCCGCCCATCGATCCATGCCGCTCGCCTCCGTCGCATCTGCACGGCGGCCCTGCGGTCTGCCGCGCCGGCCTCATCTCCGGCTGCGTCTGGTCGACTGTGTCAGGCTCGTCGGCTGCCTTAGCTCAGGCGTCACTGCTATGTTGGTTGCTCGGGCCTTGCTGCCCGGGCGCCGGCGTTGCTTTGGCAGTCTGGGTGGCGGTGGTGATGCACTCGTCCGCACGTCGTCCCACACCGTCCGTGGTCGCCGGCTTCGTCTCGGACTCTGTCACCACCCCGCCTCCACCGAGCGGCATCCTCGACCTCACGCGCGATCGGATTGATCACCCACCCGCCGCCGCGATTTGCCTCATCTACGCAGTGTGACCGACCTGGCCCGTCGATTACGCGCGCCTTCGCAGGCCCTGTGAAGATCGTCCCGAGTTCAGTGTGCCCCTCTACTGATCGAGCACTGGGCTGCTGCTGCGTCGCCCCGTTGGGCCGCAGCGCCGCCGCCCCGTGGTTCTTCTCCCGGCTACACCGTCCCCGCGTCACTGATGCGTCCCCTTTGGGCCGTAGTGCCGCAGCCCGCGGTCCACCGCCGCCCCGAGGCTGTCCGCTCAAGGTCGTCCCCATGGCTGGACCGACTCTAGCGTTGCCGCTGCGTCCCCAGGTCGGGTCATAGCGAGCGTGGCACGCGGTCTCCGCCGCCACCAGACGCCCTTCTCGCGGCTGCATCGACTCGCGCACCGTCGTTGCGTCGCCCCTTCGGGCAGCAGCGCTACAGCCCACAGTCCCCGTCGCCGCCCCGAGATCTTCCCGTCGTCGCCCCGACCCGCCCACCTGCCGCTACCGTGTCGCCCCTTTGGGCCGTAGTGCCGCGACAGTCGGTCTACCCCGTCGTCCCGAGAATCGACTTCCCGAGGTATGCGTCACGCTGAACGCCACCGTCCGCGCTGGTCTTTGTCACGCTATCGAGTTCCTTGCCTACTTCGAGCATCGCCGCCACGCTCCTAACCTAGTTGTCGTCGCCGCCGTCAGGCCACCGCTTCCGCACTTCTTAGGCCTCCCCCGCCGCTACCCCCATAGCCGCCGCCCGTCCACCTGCTTGGTTTTCGTCCAGCACCAGCCCGCCGTCAGCGTCGCCGTCATCTATCCCGACCACTTCGTCTACTCCGACCACCGTTAGTGACATCAACCCTTTCGCGTCGATGGACGCCGCAATCGTCGCCGAGTTCTTCTCCGCTCGCCCCTCCAACTTCTCCGTCATGGTGTACAGCTCGTGCGGGTCCCTCATCTACGCATGCCCGATGCTGCCAACACCGATGCGTGCCTTAGTCCATGACGAGTCCCCGGGACTGCCAAGCCCAGAGCGGTGCTTCGTCAATTTTGTTTTCGTTCGTCTACGGATGCCTGGTGCTGGCAACACCGGTGCGTGCCTTAGTCTACCATGTGTCCCCAGGCTTTGCAACCCCGGCGCGACGCGTCGTCAACAACGTCTTCTCTCCGGCGCACCACTACTTCGACACCACTGCGCTCATGATTAACTCGGCGCCTCCTTGCGCCCGCGGCTCCACGACGACTCCCTCGACACCGGCTACCCCGACTCGACATCGACCACGGCGTTCTTCGCACGGCTACCTCAACCACGGCTCCACCACCGTACGCTCTCGGCTACATCGACAAATGGCACAAAGGGCTACCGCCTTGCTTGAGCAACCTCGTCGGTTTTCACTCTAGCCACGACTTCCACGATGCATCGACTGTTACGACTGCGTGTGTGGGGCGGGGAGGGGGGGGGGGCGTCGGCTTGCCTTCAGATTCTTCTCCAGTCCCACCGTCGGCTTGCCGCTACCGTTGTGACTGCGGGGGGTGTTTAGGTATGTGATTATATTGGAAACATAGGATAGAGTAGGAAGTATTCTGTCTTGTCTAGTACTTCAAGTAGATCATGCACTTCTATATATATGTCCACGAGGCTCAAGCAATACAACGAACTATTCCACCAAATTCCTCTCTCTTTCCTAACATGAACATTCTGCAATGCTGCACGGCACGGTTTTGTCTGCCAAGGAGGCAGCGCCTCGTATCAAAGAGATCATCATTAGAGAATGTGTTGCGCGTACCGGCACTAACAAACAAGAGCAGTAGAGATCGATAGTTTTATCAATAAGCACCGTCCACGCGCACTGAGCAAATAACAAACCTGCTAATGTACTACACATAGCCGTCGAACGAACGACCATCGATCACTAATCGTCATGCATGTATGCCTTGAGCAAGCAAGCTCAGTTTCTTTCTTTCTTTCCTTTTTGCCGCGTTTACTTGCTAATCGCCGCAGGTCATCGCCATCACAAAAGCACTGATCGCTGCAGGACCTAGCCATCACAGAACCCACTTAATTAACTAAAGGCATTGCATCACGATCAATGATCAGTCCATTAACTGTTGCTGGCATCTTGGAAACCAACCACCACCACCCAAGCACCTCCCAAGAGCTTGGACTTCCTTAGTAGTATTTCTCCTGTGTGATTCATCAGATGAATTTACGGCAATTTGAGAATCTTGAGGTGTCAGTTTAATTTGGGAACATATCTAGTGATACATTCCTTTGCGTGAATTAGGTGATACGATTGTCTGAACGTTTGTTAGAAGGGAGAGAGAGGGGGATTGGTGGAATTGTTGTTGTTTTATTGCTTGAGCCTCGTGGGCATATACATAGGAGTACATGGTCAACTTGAAGTACAAGACAAGCCGGAACATATCCTAATCTATCTCATATTTCCTAACTAAACATAATACTCAACATCCCCCCGCTGTCACAATGGTAGCGATGCAGACAGTGAGACTGGAGAAGAATCCGAAGGGAAGCCGATGGACACCCCCCCTCCCCCAGTCGTAACGGGCGATGCATCGTGCAGTGGTGGCTGGAGTGAAACCCAACGAGGTTGCTCAAGCAAGGCGGTAGCCCTTTGTGTCGTTTGCCGAGGTAGCCGAGGGCGTAGGTGGTGTAGCCGTAGTCGAGGTAGCCGTGCGAAAAACGCCGTGGTCGGTGTCGAGTCGGGGGTCGCCGGTGTCGGGGTAGTCGTCCTAAAGCCGCGGAAGAAGAACAGCGCAGCGACGGCCTAAGGAGGCGGCGGCGGCAGCTAGAGAAGGAGCGCCGTGGCGGTGCTCGAAGTAGGCGATAATGAACCCGACAACGTGACGAAGATCGGCGTGGACGGTAACGTTCCCGCGCCAATGGAGGCGGCGCGGCGCATATCACATGGAAGTTAACGCGCGTGGAAGGCGGTGGACCGCAGGCCGCACGTTACGGCCCGAGCAGGCGAAGCAACGGTGGCAGGCAGGTCGGGGCGACAGCGGGGAAGACCTCAAGACGGTTGCAGGAATTGCATGCCACGCTCGCTACGGCCCGACGGGGCAACACCGCGGTAGCGCGAGGGTTGGTGCAGCCTCGAGGACGACCTGAAACGGACGGCCTCGGTGCGCAGTTGACCGCGGGCTGCGACACTACGCCCCGAAGGGGGGACGTAGCCGCAGCGCGCGAGGTCGGTCAACCACGGGAACGGCCTCAGGGCGGCGGCGGGGATCATGTGCCGCGGCACTACGGCCTGAAGGGGCGACGCAGCGGCGGCACGGATCGGTGCAGCCACGGGAAGAACCATGGGGCGACGCAGCTATCGGGGAACCTAGTAATTTCAAAAAAAATCCTACGCACACACAGGATCATGGTGATGCATAGCAACGAGAGGGGAGAGTGTGTCCATGTACCCTCGTAGACCGAAAGCGGAAGCGTTAGAACAACGCGGTTGATGTAGTCGTACGTCTTCACGGCCCGATTGATCAAGCACCAAAACTACGGCACCTCCGAGTTCTAGCACACGTTCAGCTCGATGGCGTCCCTCGAACTCCGATCCAGCCAAGTGTCGAAGGAGAGTTCCATCAGCACGATGGTGTGGTGACGATCTTGATGTTCTACCGTCGCAGGGCTTCGCCTAAGCACCGCTACAATATTATCAAGGAGGACTATGGTGGAGCGTGGCACCGCACACGGCTAAGAGATCAAGAGATCAATTGTTGTGTCTAGAGGTGCCCCCTTGCCCCCATATATAAAGGAGCAAGGGGGAGGGGGCGGCCGGCCAGGGAGGAGGCACGCCATGGGGAGTCCTACTCCCACCGGGAGTAGGACTCCCTCCTTTCCTTGTTGGACTTGGAGAAGGGGGAAAGAGGAGGGAGAGAGAGGAAGGAAAGGGGGGGCGCCGCCCCCCTCTCCTTGTCCTATTCGGACAAGGGGGGAGGGGAGCGCGGCCCAGCCCTTGTCGCCTCTCCTCTTCTCCACTAAGGCCCACTATGGCCCATTAAGCCCCCCCCCCGGGGGGGGGGGGGGAGGGGTTCCGGTAACCCCTCGGTACTCCGGTAAAATCCCGATTTCACCCGGAACACTTCCGATATCCAAATATAGGCTTCCAATATATCAATCTTCATGTCTCGACCATTTCGAGACTCCTCGTCATGTCCGTGATCACATCCGGCACTCCGAACAACCTTAGGTACATCAAAACTCATAAACTCATAATATAACTGTCACCGAAACCTTAAGCGTGCGGACCCTACGGGTTCGAGAACTATGTAGACATGACCGAGACACGTTTCTGATCAATAACCAATAGCGGCACCTAGATGCTCATATTGGCTCCTACATATTCTACGAAGATCTTTATCGGTCAAACCGCATAACAACATACGTTGTTCCCTTTGTCATCGGTATGTTACTTGCCCGAGATTTGATCGTCGGTATCCAATACCTAGTTCAATCTCATTACCGGCAAGTCTATTTACTCGTTCCGTAATGCATCATTCCATAACTAACTCATTAGCTACATTGCTTGCAAGGCTTATAGTGATGTGCATTACCGAGAGGGCCCAGAGATACCTCTCCGACAATTGGAGTGACAAAACCTAATCTAGAAATACGCCAACTCAAGATGTACCTTTGGAGACACCTGCAGAGCTCCTTTATAATCACCCAGTTATGTTGTGACGTTTGGTAGCACACAAAGTGATCCTCCGGTAAACGGGAGTTGCATAATCTCATAGTTGTAGGAACATGTATAAGTCATGAAGAAAGCAATAGCAACATACTAAACGATCAAGTGCTAAGCTAACGGAATGAGTCATGTCAATCACATCATTCTCCTAATGATGTGATCCCCTTTAATCAAATGAAAACTCATGTCTATGGTTAGGAAACATAACCATCTTTGATTAATGAGCTAGTCAAGTAGAGGCATACTAGTGACATTAAGTTTGTCTATGTATTCACACATGTATCATGTTTCTAGTAAATACAATTCTAGCATGAATAATAAACATTTATCATGAAATAAGGAAATAAATAATAACTTTATTATTGCCTCTAGGGCATATTTCCTTCAGTCTCCCACTTGCACTAGAGTCAATAATCTAGATTACACAGTAATGATTCTAACACCCATGGAGCCTTGGTGTTGATCATGTTTTGCTCGTGGAAGAGGCTTAGTCAACGGGTCTGCAACATTCAGATCCGTATGTATCTTGCAAATCTCTATGTCTCCCACCTGGACTTGGTCCCGGATGGAATTGAAGCGTCTCTTTATGTGCTTGGTCCTCTTGTGAAATCTGGATTCCTTTGCCAAAGCAATTGCACCAGTATTGTCACAGAAGATCTTCATTGGTCCCGATGCACTAGGTATGACACCTAGATCGGAAATGAACTCCTTCATCCAGACTCCTTCATTTTCTACTTCTAAAGCAGCTATGTACTCCGCTTCGCATGTAGATCCCGCCACAACGTTTTGTTTAGAACTGCACCAACTGACAGCTCCACCGTTCAATATAAACACGTATCCGGTTTGCGATTGAGAATCGTCCGGATTAGTGTCAAAGCTTGCATCGACGTAACCATTTACAACTAGCTCTTTGTCACCTCCATAAATGAGAAACATATCCTTAGTCCTTTTCAGGTATTTCAGGATATTCTTGACCGCTGTCCAGTGATCCACTCCTGGATTACTTTGGTACCTCCCTGCTAAACTTATTGCTAAGCATACATCAGGTCTGGTACACAACATTGCATACATGATAGAGCCTATGGCTGAAGCATAGGGAACATCTTTAATTTTCTCTCTATCTTCTGCTGTGGTCGGGCATTGAGTCTGACTCAACTTCACACCTTGTAATACAGGCAAGAACCCTTTCTTTGCCTGATCCATTTTGACCTTTTTCAAAAATTTATCAAGGTATGTGCTTTGTGAAAGTCCAATTAAGCGTCTTGATCTTTCTCTATAGATCTTGATGCCCAATATGTAAGCAGCTTCACCGAGGTCTTTCATTGAAAAACTTTTATTCAAGTATCCTTTTATGCTATCCAGAAATTCTAGATCATTTCCAATCAACAATATGTCGTCTACATATAATATCAGAAATGCTACAGAGCTCCCACTCACTTTCTTGTAAATACAGGCTTCTCCAAAAGTCTGTATAAAACCATATGCTTTGATCACACTATCAAAGCGTTTATTCTAACTCCGAGAGGCTTGCACCAGTCCATAAATGGATCGCTGGAGCTGGCACACTTTGTTAGCATCTTTTGGATCAACAAAACCTTCTGGTTGCATCATATACAACTCTTCTTCCAGAAATCCATTCAGGAACGCAGTTTTGACATCCATTTGCCATATTTCATAATCATAAAATGCGGCAATTGCTAACATGATTCGGACAGACTTAAGCATCGCTACGGGTGAAAAAGTCTCATCGTGGTCAACCCCTTGAACTTGTCGAAAACCTTTTGCAACAAGTCGAGCTTTGTAGACAGTTACATTACCATCAGCGTCAGTCTTTTTCTTGAAGATCCATTTATTCTCGATGGCTTGCCGATCATCGGGCAAGTCAACTAAAGTCCATACTTTGTTCTCATACGTGGATCCCATCTCAGATTTCATGGCCTCAAGCCATCTTGCGGAATCTGGGCTCATCATCGCTTCCTCATAGTTCGTAGGTTCGTCATGGTCATGTAACATGACTTCCAGAATAGGATTACTGTACCACTCTGGTGCGGATCTTATTCTGGTTGACCTACGAGGTTCGGTAGTAACTTGATCTGAAGTTTCATGATGAACACCATTAGCTTCCTCACTGATTGGTGTAGTTGTCACAGGAACCGGTTTCTGTGATGAACTACTTTCCAATAAGGGAGCAGGTACAGTTACCTCATCAAGTTCTACTTTCCTCCCACTCACTTCTTTCGAGACAAACTCCTTCTCTAGAAAGGATCTGAATTTAGCAACAAAAGTCTTGCCTTCAGATCTGTGATAGAGGGTAATACCCAATAGTCTCTTTTGGGTATCCTATGAAGACACATTTCTCCGATTTGGGTTCGAGCTTATCTGGTTGAAGTTTCTTCACATAAGCATCGTAGCCCCAAACTTTAAGAAACGACAACTTTGGTTTCTTGCCAAACCACAGTTCATAAGGCGTTGTCTGGACGGATTTTGCTGGTGCCCTATTTAACGTGAACGCGGCCATCTCTAAAGCATAACCCCAAAACGATAGTGGTAAATCGGTAAGAGACATCATAGATCGCACCATATCTAATAAAGTATGATTACGACGTTCAGGCACACCATTACACTGTGGTGTTCCGGGTGGCGTGAGTTGCGAAACTATTCCGCATTGTTTCAAATGTAAACCAAACTCATAACTCAAATATTCTCCTCCACGATCAGATCGTAGAAATTTTATTTTCTTGTTATGATGATTTTCCACTTCACTCTGAAATTCTTTGAACTTTTCAAATGTTTCAGACTTGTGTTTCATTAAGTAGATATACCCATATCTGCTCAAATCATCTGTCAAGGTGATAAAATAATGATACCCGCCGCGAGCCTTAACATTCATTGGACCACACACATCGGTATGTATGATTTCCAACAAATCAGTTGCTCGCTCCATAGTTCTGGAGAACGGCGTTTTGGTCATTTTGCCCATGAGGCACGGTTCGCAAGTACGAAATGATTCATAATCAAGTGATTCCAGAAGTCCATCAGTATGGAGTTTCTTCATGCGCTTTACATCAATATGACCCAAATGGCAGTGCCACAAATAAGTTGCACTATCATTATCAACTCTCCATCTTTTGGCTTCAACATTATGAATATGTGTATCACTACTATCGAGATTTAATAAAAATAGACCACTCTTCAAGGGTGCATGACCATAAAAGATATTACTCATATAAATAGAACAACTATTATTCTCTGATTTAAATGAATAACCGTCTCGCATCAAAAAAGATCCAGATATAATGTTCATGCTCAACGCTCGCACCAAATAACAATTATTCAGGTCTAAAACTAATCCCGAAGGTAGATGTAGAGGTAGCGTGCCAACTGCGATCACATCGACTTAGGAACCATTTCCCACGCGCATCGTCACCCCGTCCTTAGCGAATCTTCGCTTAATCCGTAGTCCCTGTTTCGAGTTGCAAATATTAGCAACAGAACCAGTATCAAATACCCAGGTGCTACTGCGAGCATTAGTAAGGTACACATCAATAACATGTATATCACATATACCTTTGTTCACCTTGCCATCCTTCTTATCCGCCAAATACTTGGGGCAGTTCCGCTTCCAGTGACCAGTCTGATTGCAGTAGGAGCATTCAGTCTTAGGCTTAGATCCAGACTTGGGTTTCTTCTCTTGAGCAGCAACTTGTTTGCTGTTCTTCTTGAAGTTCCCCTTCTTTTTCCCTTTGCCCTTCTTCTTGAAACTGGTGGTCTTATTGACCATCAACACTTGATGCTCCTTTTTGATTTCTACCTCCGCAACCTTTAGCATTGAGAAGAGCTCAGGAATAGTCTTGTCCATCCCTTGCATATTATAGTTCATCACGAAGCTCTTGTAGCTTGGTGGCAGTGATTGAAGAATTATGTCAATGACACTATCATCAGGAAGATTAACTCCCAGTTGAATCAAGTGATTATTATACCCAGACATTTTGAGTATGTGTTCACTGACAGAACTATTCTCCTCCATCTTGTAGCTATAGAACTTATTGGAGACTTCATATCTCTCAATCCGGACATTTGCTTGAAATATTAACTTCAATTCCTGGAACATCTCATATGCTCCATGACGTTCAAAACATCGTTGAAGTCCCGGTTCTAAGCCGTAAAGCATGGCACACTGAACTATCGAGTAGTCATCAGCTTTGCTCTGCCAGACATTCTTAACATCCTCAGTTACATCTGCAGCAGGCCTGGCACCCAATGGTGCTTCCAGGACGTAATTCTTCTGTGCAGCAATGAGGATAATCCTCAAGTTACGGACCCAGTCTGTGTAATTGCTACCATCATCTTTCAACTTTGCTTTCTCAAGGAACGCATTAAAATTCAACGGAACAACAACATGAGCCATCTATCTACAATCAACATAGACATGCAAAATACTATCAGGTACTAAGTTCATGATAAATTTAAGTTCAATTAATCATATTACTAAAGAACTCCCACTTAGACAGACATCTTTCTAGTCATCTAAGTGATCACGTGATCCATATCAACTAAACCATGTCCGATCATCACGTGAGATGGAGTAGTTTTCAATGATGAACATCACTATGTTGATCATATGATTCACGTTCGACCTTTTGGTCTCCGTCTTCCGAGGCCATATCTGTATATGCTAGGCTCGTCAAGTTTAACCTAAGTATTCCGCACGTGCAACTATTTTGCACCCGTTGTATTTGAATGTAGAGCCTATCACACCCGATCATCACGTGGTGTCTCAGCACGAAGAACTTTCGCAATGGTGCATACTCAGGGAGAACACTTCTTGATAATTAGCAAGAGAACATCTTAAAATTCTACCATCAATCAAAGCAAGATAAGATGCATAAAGAATAAACATCACATGCAATCAATATAAGTGATATGATATGGCCATCATCATCTTGTGCTTGTGATCTCCATCTCCGAAGCACCGTCATGAGAACCATCGTCACCGGCGCGACACCTTGATCTCCATCGTAGCATCGTTGCCGTTTCACCATCTATTGCTTCTACGACTATCACACTAGTAGAAAAAGGGTCAAATGTGAGACACATTAGTCCCGGTTTGTAACAGAACCGGCACTAATGTGTCCATTAGTGCCGGTTCCAATGGCTAGCCGGGAGGAGCTCTTTAGTACCGGTTCGTGGCAAACCTTTAGCACCGGTTCGTGCCACGAACCGGTACTAATGAGAGTGGTGGCAGGATGTTGTCAGAGTGGGACCCTTCCAGCACCTTTAGTACCGGTTTGTGCCACGAACCGGTACTAAAGGTCGTCCTATATAAATCCTTCGTCCACCCGCACTCTATTCTTCCCCTTTCCCCTCTCCCTCTCTTTTGTTCTTCCCTTCTTCCTCTCGAGTTCATCACAAAATTTGCCCCAAATTTGTCAAGATTTGCAGGCCCTCATCCATTCAAATGATCACCAAGGTTAGCAACTTTGTCCTTTCATCTCTCATTGCTAGATTAGCTCTTGCATTGGTTTATATAGTGATTAATTGTGGGTTTTAGTAATTTGGGAGGAATTATATGTGGTAGTATTTGATTTATATGCAATTTGAGGTCAAAATAACACTTAGTTTGCATATGTAGGTGTGGTTTACTTAGTGCCTTCTAAATCTCCGTCGTAACCACCGTCGATCGCCCGCACCGTCCCGTCGCCGGCACCACCTTGTGGTGAGCCTCTTGTTCATGAAATTTTATATAAAAAATGATGTTTGTGTGATTTGGATATATAGTTACTCGTATAATAATTATCTTACCCGTATGTTGTTTGTTATACATAGTGCCATGGTTTTGATATCCGTCCCCGTCGGCCCTCGTCCTTGTTATGATTCGGATGTGGTATATTCTCTTTTAAAACTATTTGTTGCATTTCGTGTTTATGACAAATTATGCCCATCAAGTTGACATAGATATTTTTATCTAGGAGGTATGTGAACCGGAAATTCCAACCGACCCTATTGTCGAGAGGTTAAATTTAGTTGAAAGAGAAAACGAGTACTTGAAAGAAAAATTGAAAAGAATTGAGGGGGAGAAGATGGAATTGGAGTTGCATGTTGCCGATGTCGTCGATGATCACAAGATCAAGATGGAGAAAATGCGCTTGAAGATTAGAAAGATTAGAAAATATGCCATCGATAGTGAGGCTTGGTATCATTATGCTGTTGGATCAATTGTTACCTTAGTTGCGATCTTGATCGCATTTGTTGTTGCATTTAAATGCTTTAGCTAGAGAGTTATTTGTTTGTTGCATTTAAGTGTTGTATGAACTTTATGTATGAACTTGTATTAATTTGGTCTATTCGGTGTTGTGTAATGAAGATGAGCCGGCAATGGATGTACGATGACCGATGCTCTCCCCAGTTCGTTGAGGGCGTGCATACTTTTCTGCTTGCGGCTGAGGCAAACAAGCGGGCGGATGGTTTTATGCCTTGTCCATGTGCTGGCTGTAAGAATGATCGCAATTACTCTACGTCAAGAACCATTCACGTCCACCTGTTTGAGTCTGGTTTCATGCCCCACTATAATGTTTGGACCAAGCACGGAGAAAGAGGGGTTATGATGGAAGACAATGAAGAAGAAGAGGACGACGACAACTATCCTGGCCATGGGTTCCCTGAATACGATGATACAACAATGGGGGAAGAAGCTGAGCCGGTAATGCGGGAAGAAGCTGAGCCGGCAATGCGGGAAGAAGCTGAAGAAGAGGCATCAGATGAGCCCGTTGATGATCTAGGTCGGGCCATTGCCGATGCAAAGAGAAACTGCGCAAGAGATTTGGAGAAGAAGAAGTTGCAGCGCATGTTAGAGGATCACAAAAAATTGTTGTACCCGAATTGCGTAGGTGACAAGAAAAAGCTGGGCACCACACTGGAATTGCTGCAATGGAAGGCAGAGAATGGTGTATCTGACAAGGGATTTGGAAAGTTGCTGGTAATGATAAAGGATATGCTTCCAAAGGACAACGAATTGCCCGAGAGTACGTACGAAGCAAAGAAGGCTGTCTGCCCTCTAGGGTTAGAGGTGCAGAAGATACATGCATGCCCTAATGATTGCATCCTCTACCGCGGTGAGTACGAGGATTTGAACGCTTGCCCGGTATGTGGTGCATTGCGCTATAAGATCAGCCGCGATGAGCATGGTGATGTCGAGGGCGAGCGCCCCAGGAAGAAGATTCCTGCCAAGGTGATGTGGTATTCTCCTATAATACCACGGTTGAAACGTTTGTTCCAAAACAAAGAGCATGCCAAGGCGATGCGATGGCACAGAGAAGACCGTAAGAAAGACGGAAAGTTGAGAGTACCCGCTGACGGGTCGCAGTGGAGAAAAATCGAAAGAAAGTACGGGAAGGAGTTTGCAGATGACGCAAGGAGCGTATGGTTTGGTCTAAGCGCAGATGGCATTAATCCTTTTGGGGAGCAGAGCAGCAACCATAGCACCTGGCCTGTGACTCTATGTTTGTATAACCTTCCTCCTTGGTTGTGCATGAAGCGGAAGTTCATTATGATGCCAGTGCTCATCCAAGGCCCTAAGCAACCCGGCAACGACATTGATGTGTACCTAAGGCCATTAGTTGAAGAACTCTTACAACTGTGGAATGGAACAGGTGTACGTGCGTGGGATGAGCACATGGGGGAAGAATTTGACCTAAAGGCGTTGCTGTTCGTGACCATCAATGATTGGCCTGCTCTCAGTAACCTTTCAGGACAGACAAACAAGGGATACCACGGATGCACGCACTGTTTGGATGATACCGACAGTATATATTTGAATAGTTGTAAGAAGAATGTGTACCTGGGACATCGTCGATTTCTTCCGAGCAGGCATCCCGTAAGAAAGAAAGGCAAGCATTTCAAAGGTGAGGCGGATCACCGGACGAAGCCTCGCCACCGTACTGGTGCTGATGTACATGATATGGTCAAGGATTTGAAGGTGATATTTGGAAAGGGTCCTGGCGGACAACCTGTTCCAAAGGACGCTGACGGACGCGCACCCATGTGGAAGAAGAAATCTATATTTTGGGACCTGCCATATTGGAAAGACCTAGAGGTCCGCTCCGCAATCGACGTGATGCACGTGACGAAGAATCTTTGCGTGACCCTGCTTGGCTTCTTGGGCGTGTATGGGAAGACAAAAGATACACCTGAGGCACGGGAGGACCAGCAACGTATGCACGGAGAAGACGGCATACATCAGGGTCATGCAAGCTACGCTCTTACCAAAGAAGAGAAGGAAATCTTCTTTGAATGCCTGCTCAGTATTAAGGTACCGTCTGGCTTCTCGTCGAATATAAAGGGAATAATAAACATGGCAGAGAAAAAGTTCCAGAACCTAAAGTCTCATGACTGCCACGTGATTATGACGCAACTGCTTCCGGTTGCATTGAGGGGGCTTCTACCGGAAAACGTTCGATTAGCCATTGTGAAGCTATGTGCATTTCTCAATGCAATCTCTCAGAAGGTAATCGATCCAGAAATCATACCAAGGTTACAGAATGATTTGGTGCAATGTCTTGTCAGTTTCGAGTTGGTGTTCCCACCATCCTTCTTCAACATCATGACGCACGTCCTAGTTCACCTATGCGAAGAGATTAACGTTTTGGGTCCTGTATTTCTACACAATATGTTCCCCTTTGAGAGGTTCATGGGAGTCTTAAAGAAATATGTTCATAACCGTGCTAGGCCAGAAGGAAGCATCTCCAAGGGCCATCAAAATGAGGAGGTCATTGAGTTTTGTATTGACTTTATTCCTGACCTTAAGCCGATTGGTGTTCCTGAATCGCGGCATAAGGGCAGACTGGATGGAAAAGGCACGCTAGGAGGGGAACAAATAATATGTATGGACGGACATTCTCTCACTGAAGCACACTACACAGTTCTACAGAATTCCGCCTTGGTGGCTCCGTATATGGATGAACACAAGAATTTGCTACGCTCCAAACACCCGGAGCGGTCTGATGACTGGATTACACGTGAACAAACCAGGAGTTTCGCCAGCTGGTTGCAGACACGTACCATGCATGACACCTCTATTGAAGATGACCTGTACTTGCTGTCCCAGTTACCATCTTCGAATATAATGACTTTCAAAGGGTACGAGATAAATGGTAATACATTTTACACGATCGCCCAAGATAAGAAGAGCACCAACCAAAACAGTGGTGTCCGCTTTGATGCAGAAACCAAGACGGGAAAGGAAACATATTATGGTTATATACAGGACATATGGGAACTTGACTATCGACGTGGTTTAAAGGTCCCTTTGTTTCGGTGCAAATGGGTCAATATGACACGAGGCGGGGTAACGGAAGACCCGCAGTACGGAATGACAACAGTGGATCTCAACAATCTTGCGTATGCAGACGAACCATTCGTCCTAGCCAATGATGTGGCACAGGTTTTCTATGTGAAGGACATGTCTACCAAGCCAAGAAAAAGAAAAGATAAGGAAGCGAATGCATCGTACGATGAGCCAAAGCGGCACATAGTTCTTTCTGGGAAGAGAAACATCGTGGGAGTGGATGACAAGACAGACAAGTCAGAAGATTATGAAAAGTTTGATGAAATTGCTCCATTCACAGTGAATATTGACCCGAGCATCCCGTTAAATGATGAAGATTTTCCATGGTTACGGCGCAAAGGGACACACGCGAAGAAAAAGTTTCACACCCAAAGATCTGGGATGTGATCGGCTTCACTAGCTATCATCACTTTCTTCTGTGTTTCGCACCGAGAGGGGAATCTCTGTAATAGTTAGGGTAGTTATGTGTTTTGGCATTTGAAACGCGAAGAAATTTTATGTGCAAACAAATTCACACTAATTTCAAATAATTCAAAATTTAAACTATTCAAATTTGAAAACTACGGGCACTAACAGAAAAAATAGCAGAAAAGAAAGAAAAACTATAGCTGAAAAGAAAAAAACTATATAAAAAACTACTCAAAAATAAATAGAAGAAAATAAATATAGCAGAAAAGAAAAAACTACTCAGAAATAAATAGAAGAAAAAATAAAGCAGAAAAGAAAAAAAAATATTTGCTATTTTTCAATCGTTTACAAAATGACCGTGAAATTGAAAATCACTACAAAATGAACTCTGAAAATGTTGAATTTTGGCAAACTAGATGAAAAACTACTCACAAATAAATAGAAGAAAATAAATATAACAGAAAAGAAAAACTATACAAAAAACTACGCAAAAATAAATAGAAGAAAATAAAGCAGAAAAGAAAAAACTATAAAAAAATTGGGGCGCTGCCCTGTGGGCCTGATAGGCCACAGGTGTGTAATTACAGGCCTTAAAGGCCCAGCAGACTCACAGGGCAGCGCGCAGAGTTTAGGCCCACAAGCCTGCTAGCTATATAGAGGAGTTCGAAGTGGTAGCCGTGGCTGGGTTTATAAACCAGTGCGGCTGCCCTTCGCCCGGCGAGGTGGGACTAAACTTTGGGGTGGCAGCGCGACCCCTTTAGTACCGGGTCGTGGCACAAACCGGTACTAAAGGGGGGTCCTTTAGTACCGGTTTGTGCCACCACCCGGTACTAAAGGGGGTCGCTTCCCGCCGCTTGGCCTGGCCAAAACAGGCCTTTAGTACCGGTTGGTGGCTCCAACCGGTACTAAAGGTGCCTTCTATATATACTCGACTTACGAAATTTTCATTCTTCCTCTGTTTCCGTCGTCTCCGTCGCCGTCGCCGCCCCCGTCCCCGTCGCCGCCCTCGTCTCCGTCGCCGCCCCCGTCCCCGTCGCCGCCGTCGTCTCCGTCGCTGCCCCGGGCCCGCCCCCGTCCCCGTCGCCGCCCCCGTCCCCGTCGCCGTCCCCGTCCCCGTCGCCGCCCCCGTCCCCGTCGCCGCCGTCGCCTCGCCATCGCCGTCGCCCCGCTGTGAGCTCTCCCCCTCTAACCTCTCTCCCTCGCCCCCGGCGGCCACCATGGGCGCCGCCCCTCCCAGCCCCGAGCGCACACACACACACAAGCATGAATTAGTATATAATTCAGATTATTTAGATTATTATTGTTTTAGTTATCAAAACACACACCCACACACACAAGCATGAATTAGTATATAATTTAGATTATTTAGATTATTATTGTTTTAGTTATAAAAAAAATTATATGGAACACGCACACACACACACATATGTATGAATTAATGCATGTATATATTAGTATATACGTATTTTGTATGTTTAATTAGTTTAGATTATTTAGATTATTATTGTTTTAGTTATCAAAATTTTTGATATGGAAATTATTGTTTAATTAGTATGGAAATTTTTTATGTTTAATTAGTATATAATATTGATTATTATTATTAGTATATAATTAGTGTTTAATTAGTATGGAATTTTTTTATATAATGTTGTTTTCCAGTTTTTTAATGGATGTATAGAAGTTGTGTTTTCTGTTTTTAGTGTTAGATGCTTAATTAGTATGAAATAGTATATAGATTTTTGAAATAGTAGAAATGTTAGAAATTTTAGTTATCAAAATCCAATCATTAAAAAAATATTACTTTTTGCGGGCATATAGCTAGTATTTGTTCTCGACGATGCCCGGCCCGCATCCTCGCCGTCGACCCGTCCGCGACGACGTCCAGCCGACCCATGTCCGGGACTGGGCTCCGCCGGGCTGGCACTGGGAGGTGCTGCCTGGAGGGGCGCGCCGCTTGATGAGGAACCCGGCCCCGGGTCCCGTCGTCGACCCTGATCTCGTTTGGTGGCGTTCGCGTGGGCCAGTTTCGGTGCGGAGGGACCCGGCCCCGCCGGAGGTGGTACGTCGCCGTGTCAGGGAGGAGGACGAGCACGTCCATCGCTACATGGTTGCGTTAGAGGGCGGCAGGTTCTCCAATACCTGGCAGTATCTTCGGGGATCTCACTTCAGCTATGATCCTGTGAGGGTTCCTTCTCTTTGGGTGTCCACCGCCCGCGCCGCAGGAACCGCGAGTGTCCTAGATTCTTCTGTAGTATTCGATCTTTAATTAGCTAGCCAGTGATGTACTATTCAATATTATATATTATTCGAGACGATGTATTCGAGATTATATCTATTATTCTAGACGAAGTATTCGAGATTATATCTATTATTCGAGACGATGTAATTTGAATACTAAATTGTTTTATATTTCTTTTGAATTAGTTAAATAAAAGCTATGGCAGACAATACCGACAGAGAGGGAGAACAGACCATGTTCGATATGATACGCGGGCCAGATGATGATCAGAATGAAGAAGATTATGACGGCTCCGAATTTCTAAACAACACCGGAGAGGGTGATATGATATTCGATCGCGACGACCGAATTGATGAAGTCATGAACTACGATTATGACGATGACGAAGAACATGTTGATCCTGAAACAACAAAGACCGGCGAGGTATATATATTTATATAAGCAGGTATCTGGTGATCATCACATGTTTTAAATGACTTGAAGATATATTAACGAATCGATCTTTGTTCTTTCAGCCATCCGGATCGAGCAAATCTTCAGGCAAAAGGACGAAACGAGGCCCGAACAAAAAGTTGAAGGAGGGCGTAAAGTACAATATCGAGGCAGTCAGACCTAATGGCGAACCATTAGCGCCTAAGAAGATTGCGGACAAGTTCGTTCGTCAGTGCGGAGTTCTTGTGAAGGACCAACTCCCGATCTCCCTTCAAGAATGGAGAGAGCCAGCAAAAGACAAAAGACAAAAAGGCAAAGAGGACGCTGCTCCACGTCCAGATGTTACTTTTGTCGACAAGAATCAAAAAGATCTGCTTTGGGATACTCTCATGGAACATTTCACCCTACCAGATCATTTCACAGAAGCAGATGTGCAGAAAGTCAAGGACGCTGCTCTTAGGAAGATGGCGGTTGCATTCAAGAACCACAAGAATCGTGAATGGGACAAGTACGTCAAGGGAGGAAGGAAGACTCCAGTATTCGAGGGAACACTAGAGAACCAACGTGCTCATTGGGACGATTTCGTGAAATTCAAGGATTCGGAATTAGCTAAGGAACGGTCGAGAATAAACAAGAAGAATGCCGAAAAAAGGATAAGTTCCATAAGCTGGGGCCAGGTGGCTATGCGGTGGCAATGCCTAAGTGGGATAAGTCTGAGAAAGAGATGGAGGATGCAGGTGCCACTCCGGTTACTAAGAGCTGGCCCCCCAGGGTCAGGACTTGGTTCTATGCGCATGGGGGGGAGTTGGACCCGAAGACAGGCAATGTTTCGACGAGGGCAAGTCTGAAGGGAGCCGACGATGCGATACTTGTTGCAATAGAAGAGGCACGATCGGGGGTGTTCCAGCCCAACAGAGAGAACGACGAGCTTACGCGTGCCCTGGGAAATCCTGAACACCCGGAAAGAACACGAGGCAAGGGCGCTATTCCGTGGTATGAGGGATTTTCAGACTGGAACACCGACTACAGAACCCGTGCGAGAAAGAAGATTGCGGAGGAGAAGAAGAGGAAGAGGGAGGAGGAGCAGAGGAAGCGGGACTATGAACGCCTTCAAGGCCTAGAAGCAAGTCAAGCGGAATTGGTAGTCAAATTCCAGCGGCAGCAGGAGCAGATCGACTCACTTACCCAGCAAAGGGGGTCTCAGTAGCTGCAGCAGCTAGCGAATGATCCAGCATTGGATAGCACCGCCCCATCCATGCCGAGAAGCAGCATGGGTTCCGCCCCGGACGATGCAATGCTGGGTAGATACCCCGTGGATGACATCACGGAGAACACTAGCTGCGAGCTACACGTCAAAATGAAGAACATATCCATGAAGGTGGCGGACGCCGTTGCTTTTACAAATCCCCCCGAGGCAACCTTCCATTGCAACCCGATTCCAGCGGGCTATGCTCGTGTCTTGGTTGATGAGGTGGTGGACCCATATTCGGAGCTAGAGCTTGACATTCTTGGAGGTGACGACGAGCGCTTTCTCGGAGACGCCAACCATCGTATCATCCTATGGAAAAAGGATTGCATCATCTTTCGAAGGCCACCGACACCGCGTCAGCCGACTCCTCGTCGAAGTCCGCCACCGAGTCAGCAGTCTCCCGCTCCTGCAAGTCCACCAAGTCCAGCAAAGTGTCAGGCCACTCCTCCTCCAAGTCTGGCAAAGTGTCAGGCCACTCCTCCTCCTCCAAGTCCGCCACAGCGTCAGACGTCCACTCCTCCTCCAAGTCCGGCACAACCTCAAGCCACTCCTCCTCCAAGTCCGGCACAGCTTCAGGCGGCCACTCTTCCTCGTCCAACTCAGCCCCGTCAGCCGTCTCCGGCGCCTCAGCAATCGCAGAAGAGACACCCCGCAGCTATGGTGCGTAGCGATACGAGTCGAGGTAGTACAGGAAGTACAGGCGGAGGAAAGCGATATAAATATGGTCCAAGCCTCACGCCTCTTCTGCAGAGGGCTTATGACAGGTCCGAGGAGGAAATCGCAGCCATATCGAAGTCCGAGGTGGAAGCCCATTTTGCACCGAAACCGCCACCGCCGCCAAGGGAGAAAGTGCCTGAGGAAACGATTGACCACTTCATTCGTATGGCTCAACCACCAGCTCCCAAGCCTGTTGACACAGACTATGAGCGCCACATCAGGAAGTTAAATCGAGCACGTCTACGTAAGGAGGCGAGCTCGGGATCGAGCAAACAAGAAGCAGCTGTCAAAAAATGCGGGAAAACCATTCCCCAGCTGGGAGAACAGGCGGCGCAATCGATCCCCTCGCTTGTTGTGCCAACAACACGTGACAGTACGCGCGCCCAATATTTTTGTGGGCAAACAGTTTACGTTCCTGAGGTGGGCAATGTGGCTGAAGTTCTCAAAATCACTGCTGGCCAACTCCTCGAGATCGAGCCCATGCCTGTGCTTAGAGAGGATGAAATAAAACGGAAATATGTCCGGGGCCAACCTTTGGTCGAGCCAGACAAGGTCAAGAACCTCCCAACGAGAATGTATGAATTGCATCAATGGTCCATGAATATTACCAAGATTTCCGATCGATTGTCCCTCATGGTGAATGTCAAGGAGGAGCATTACTACCATGAGAAAGCTGTGTCCGTTGAGTATTCTGAACTATTTCAGTTATACAATCAAGACGCACTCGACAAATCTATCATCAGTTGCTATTGTCTGTAAGTGATTTCTTTCTGTAATTTAAGTCTCAAGCTAGCTGTAGTGATCCTTTTGATCAATCATTACCTGTAATTATCCTCACTATATTTTTTTCTGTGGTATTATATGCAGGATGAAGATGTATGAAATGAGAAAAGGTGGACGCTATGGCATTGGGTTCATTGACCCAAACACCGTTAATGAATACACATGGAAAATAGATCCACGTCATCAAAAGGCCGTAGAGGACAGCATGCTAGAGTTCTTGAAGCGCCTCAAATACAATGAAGATATACTACTTCCTTACAACTTCCAGTGAGTCACACTGTCTTGTACTACAAATTCTCTATTTTTGCCTACTAGCTAGCTACATGTTTTTGCTTACATATGCCCGCTTAATTAAGACATGCAAACGTGTGTGCATGCAGATTTCACTGGGTCTTGTGTATCATTAAAGTTGACGCCGGAACAGTTAAAATACTGGACTCACTACTCAAAGAAAAAACTGACTATAACATCTTGTTTGGGATAGTCAACAGGTAACTTCAATCATTATTAACTATATATCTCGGCCTATTTAGTTCGTCATTTCATGATATGAACTATTTAATAACCCCTTTATTCATTTTCTTTGTCGGCGGGCAGGGCTTGGGCAAGGTTCATCAGCGTCACGGATGGCGAATGGAAAGAAAAGCTTAAATGGGGAAGACCCAAGGTAAGTAATTAAGTAGTACTAGCTAGCTAGCTAGCTGCCATCTCTTTAATTATCATGCTTGATTAATTATTATCTGATCAAATTCCATTCTCGTAAAGGCCCTGAAGCAGGCGCAGGGGACTGATCTGTGTGCATTCTGCGTTTGCGAGAACATTCGCATGATGGCGTCCGAAAAGAGCAGATCTCAAAGACAGGAATGGGTACGCTTGTCAAAACACTATTCACAATTTTTACACCATTATCGATATCTAGTCACACAACTAATACACATGCATATTGATCTCCTTCTTAACAGTTCAGAGAGGTGCGGGCGAAGCTCCTAGAAATGGAGCGCATAGAAGCACTTCAAGAGGAAATAGCGGGATTTTTGCTCGACCAGGTCATAAATCTGAAGGGAGAATACTATTACCCGCTACCGCCCCCATGAAAACCACTTCCAATTGTCATCGTGCTCCGAAGGCACCAATTAGGCTAATGCCACTAGCTCCGAAGGCAACATGCATATGTAGGAGAAATTGTATATAGCTATACATGTGTGTATGTGTGAATTAATTAATATGATGGTTTGTGAGACATTGATGATATATATATATGCATGATTGGTTCTACTAGAAATTCTACTTATATATATATATATATATATATATATATATATATATATATATGCATAACGTGTACAATGTGTAGTATCGTAAAATACTAGCAAACGAAAAAGAATTAAAATGGAAACACAAAATTAAATGAAAAAGAAATCATAAAACTAAAAAAACCCCAAACCTTATAGTACCGGTTGGTCTTACCAACCGGTACTAAAGGGCTCCAGGCCCCTGGAGCTGGCGCGTGCCACGTGGTTTCCCTTTAGCACCGGTTCGTGCTGAACCGGTACTAAAGGGGGGGGGACTTTAGTGCCCACACTTTAGTGCCGGTTATGGAACCGGCACTAAAGGGCCTTACGAACCGGTGCTATTGCCCGGTTCTGCACTAGTGTCACTACCGCTTACCGATAACTTGGTTACAAAACATGATCATCTCATACAATAAAATATAGCATCACGTCTTGACCATATCACATCACAACATGCCCTGGAAAAACAAGTTAGACGTCCTCTACTTTGTTGTTGCAAATTTTACGTGGCTGCTACGGGCTGAGCAAGAACCGTTCTTACCTACGCATCAAAACCACAATGGTAGTTCGTCAAGTTAGTGCTATTTTAACCTTCTCAAGGACCGGGCGTAGCCATACTCGGTTCAACTAAAGTTGGAGAAACTGACACCCGCCAGCCACCTATGTGCAAAGCACGTCGGTAGAACCAGTCTCGCGTAAGCGTACGCGTAATGTCGGTCCGGGATGCTTCATCCAACAATACCGCCGAACCAAAGTATGACATGCTGGTAAGCAGTATGACTTGTATTGCCCACAACTCACTTGTGTTCTACTCGTGCATATAACATCTACGCATAAAACCAGGCTCGGATGCCACTGTCGGGGAACATAGTAATTTCAAAAATTTCCTACGCACACACAAGATCATTGTGATGCATAGCAACGAGAGGCGAGAGTGTGTCCACGTATCCTCATAGACCAAAAGCGGAAGCGTTAGAACAACATGGTTGATGTAGTCGTATGTCTTCACGGCCTGACCAATCAAGCACCGAAACTACGACACGTCCGAGTTCTAGCACATGTTCAGCTCGATGACGTCCCTCGAACTCCGATCCAGCCGAGTGTCGAAGGAGAGTTCCATCAGCACGACGGCGTGGTGACGATCTTGATGTTCTACCGCCGCAGGGCTTCGCCTAAGCACCGCTACAATATTATTGAGGAGGACTATGGTGGAGGGGGGCACCGCACACGGCTAAGAGATCAAGAGATCAATTGTTGTGTCTAGAGGTGCCTCCTTGCCCCCGTATATAAAGGAGCAAGGGGGAAGGGGGCGGTCGGCCAGGGAGGAGGCGCGCCATGGGGAGTCCTACCCCCACCGGGAGTAGGACTCCCTCCTTTCCTTGTTGGACTTGGAGAAGGGGGAAAGAGGAGGGAGAGAGACGAAGGAAAGGGGGGTGGGGTGCCGCCCCCTCTCCTTGTCCTATTCGGACCAGGGGGGAGGGGCGCGTGGCCCAGCCCTGGCCGCCTCTCTTCTTCTCCAATAAGTCCCACTATGGCCCATTAAGACCCCAGGGGGGGGGGGGTCCGGTAACCCCTCGGTACTCCGGTAAAATCCCGATTTCACCCGGAACACTTCCGATATCCAAATATAGGCTTCCAATATATCAATCTTCATGTATCGACCATTTCGAGACTCCTCTTCATGTCCGTGATCACATCCGGGACTCCGAAAAACTTTCGGTACATCAAAACTCATAAACTCATAATATAACTATCATCGAAACCTTAACTATCATCAAAACTCATAAACTCATAATATAACTGTCATCTCGTTACCGGCAAGTCTCTTTACTCGTTTCGTAATGCATCACTCCGTAACTAACTCATTCTCTACATTTCTTGCAAGGCTTATAGAGATGTGCATTACCGAGAGGGCCCAGAGATACCTCTCCGACAATTGGAGTGACAAAACCTAATCTGGAAATACGCCAACTCAACATGTACCTTTGGAGACACCTGTAGAGCTCCTTTATAATCACCCAGTTACGTTGTGATGTTTGGTAGCACACAAAGTGTTCCTCCGGTAAACAGGAGTTGCATAATCTCATAGTTTTAGGAAAATGTATAAGTCATTAAGAAAGCAATAGCAACATACTAAACGATCAAGTGCTAAGCTAACAGAATGGGTCATGTCAATCACATCATTCTCCTAATGATGTGATCCCGTTTAATCAAATGACAACTCATGTCTATGGTTACGAAACATAACCATCTTTGATTAATGAGCTAGTCAAGTAGAGACATACTAGTGACATTAAGTTTGTCTATGTATTCACACATGCATCATGTTTCCGGTTAATACAATTCTAGGATGAATAATAAACATTTATCATGAAATAAGGAAATAAATAATAACTTTATTATCGCCTCTAGGGCATATTTCCTTCAGCAGTGGCAGCCTGTTGCTCGATCGGCGGAGGGGTGCGCTAAACTCGAGGACAGGGCGGTGATGGCCAGCGTAGCTCGATGAGCGGGCCGACGCATGGACGACGACCATGAGGGGCCGCCTATTGGCGAGGCCGCCAGGTTGGTGAAGAGGCCGACCGGTCGCATCGGTGTCAGAGTAGTGGCACATGAGGGTCGACGGCGGCGGCGACCGACACAAATATATAATGGAGAATACGCTTCACCAAGGTCCAGTGGGATTCACGCGGAGCATGCATGTGAAGGCACACCTGCTGAACAGCATACTGGAGGTCGGGCCGAGTCAGCATCAAGTACTGTCAAGCACTAACAATGGAGTGATAAAACGCTCCGTCGGACGCGAGAGACCCCTCCAGAGTAGAGACCTTGGCCTTCGTGTCGACGGGGTGGGTGCTGGCTTGCAGTTAAGCATACCGGCACGCTCCAGGAGCTCGTGGGCGTACTTCTACTAATGAAGAAAGAAGTCGTCAGTCTGGCGGGCCACCTCGATGCCGAGGAAGTAGTGCAGGGGTCCCAAGTCCTTGAGGGCGAACTCATCACGAAGACGAGCAGTCAGCCGTTGAAGGGGATTGGGGGTGGAAGCCGTGAGGATGATGTCGTCGACAAAGAGCAGCAGATATGCAGTGTCAGCTCCCTGATGATGCACGAAGAGTGAGGCATCAGAGCGAGTGGACCGAAATCCCAGAGACTACAGGAAGGCTGCGATATGCTTGTACCAAGCCCGAGGCACGTGCTTCAGCCCGTAAAGAGAATGGGGGGGACATCACACAAAGTCTGGGTGCTCGGCGTCGACGATGCCAGTGGGCTACTCACAGTACACCTGCTCGACAACATGACCGTGCAAGAAGGCGTTGGACATCCAACTGGTGCATAGGCCAGGCACGCGAGACCGCCACCTGGAGCACGGCGCTAATCGTGCCTGGTTAACAACTGGGGCGAAGGTGTTAGTGAAGTCCACGCCCGCGCGCTGCTGAAATCCACGAACCACCCATCGAGACTTGTAGCGCTCGAGAGAACGGTCCGGGGGAGTCTTGTGGCAAAACATCCACTTGCAAGTGATGATATTGGCACGAGGGGGTCGCGGAACAAGCTGCCGTGTGTGGTTGCACTGTAAGGCGTCGAACTCCTCCTGCATCGCAGCTAGCCAATGGGATCCTGAAGCGCAGCACGAGCGAAGGTGGGAATGGGTGATGGTGTCGACGTTGAGGCGGCGCACACATACTCGTTGGAGGAGTAGCTCGTGCTCGGCCGAAGCACTCCTGCTCGGGCACGGGTAGTCACGCCAAGAGGCAGGGCAGGAGGGCCGGCGATGGCAGCGGGGCCCGCGGCGGCGTCAGGGGCTGCAGCCACGACAAGGGCGTCGGCAGCGGCGACATGGGCCGCGGTGGCGGCGGCAGCGCCAGCCGAGCCGGCGACCGAGGGGGTGATGAGCGAGGAGGATGTCGAGCCTGTCACCGAAGTGGCGGCGCCAGCCGAAGTGGTGGGCGGAGTACCCACCGGCTCAACCTCCTAGGAGGGAGACGGGGATCCAAGGGCCCGGTCAAACTCAACCTCTAGGGAGGGAGTCGAAAAACTAGGTGGTGGCGGCAGAACGCACCGTGCCGGGGGGGGCTCCGGGGGCCGCTGCCACGCATCGCTCCAAAAAGGGGGCACGGGGGCCGGCGTCGAAGGGGCCGAAGCAGGAGGAACCTGAAAAAAAGGGAACACTGTCTCGAAAAAATACACGTGCCTCGAGGTGTACACACGATGAGTGATAGGATCATAGCACCGGTAACCTTCGGTGTTAGGAGGGTAGCCAAGGAAGATGCATGGGACAGAACATGGTGCGAGCTTGTGTAGCGTGGTGGACGCGGTGCTGGGATAACAGAGACACCCAAAAATGCGGAGACCATCATAGGACGGTGGTGTACCGAAGAGAAGGTGGTGAGGTGCGTAGTTCCACCGAGGACGATGATACGTCTCCAACGTATCTACTTTTCCAAACACTTTTGCCCTTGTTTTGGACTCTAACTTGCATGATTTGAATGAAACTAACCCAGATTGACGCTGTTTTTAGCAGAACTGCCATGATGTTGTTTTATGTGTAGAAAAGAAAAGTTCTCGGAATGACCTGCAAATCCACGGAGGCACTTTTTAGAATTAATAAGAATTTCTGGGCGAAAGAAATACACCAGGGGGCCCAAGGCCTGTCCACGAGACAGGGGGCTGCTCCCCCCCCTGTATGGCGCGCCCCCCTATCTCGTGGGCCCCCTGGACCTCCACCGACCTCAACTCCAACTCTACATCTTCCGTCTCGCGGAGAAAAAAATCAGAGAGAAAGTTTCATCGCGTTTTACGACACGGAGCCGCCGCCAAGCCCTAATCTCTCTCGGGAGAGCTGATCTGGAGTCCGTTCGGGGCTCCGGAGAGGGGGATTCATCGCCGTCGTCATCATCAACCATCCTCCATCACCAATTTCATGATGCTCACCGCCGTGCGTGAGTAATTCCATCGTAGGGTTGCTGGACGGTGATGGGTTGGATGAGATTTACCATGTAATCAAGTTAGTTTTGTTAGAGTTTGATCCCTAGTATCCACTATGTTCTGAGATTGATGTTGCTATGACTTTGCTATGCTTAATGCTTGTCACTAGGGCCCGAGTGCTATGATTTCAGATCTGAACCTATTATGTTTTCATGAATATATGTGTGTTCTTGATCCTATCTTGCAAGTCTATAGTCACCTATTATGTGTTATGATCCGACAACCCCGAAGTGACAATAATCGGGATACTTCTCGTTGATGACCGTAGTTTGAGGAGTTCATGTATTCACCATGTGTTAATGCTTTGGTCCGGTTCTCTATTAAAAGGAGGCCTTAATATCCCTTAGTTTCCGCTAGGACCCTGCTGCCACGGGTGGGTAGGACAAAAGATGTCATGCAAGTTCTTTTCCATAAGCACGTATGACTATTTACGGAATACATGCCTACATTATATTGATGAACTGGAGCTAGTTCTATATCACCCTATGTTATAACTATTGCATGAGGAATCACATCCGGCATAATTATCCATCACTGATCCATTGCCTACGAGCTTTTCATATATTGTTCTTCGCTTATTTATTTTTCCGTTGCTACTGTTGCAACTACTACAAAAACCCAAAAACATTTATCTTTACTGTTGCTACTGTTACCATTACTCTCAAACCACTTTTGATACTAAATACTTTGCTGCAGATACTAGGTTATCCAGGTGTGGTTGAATTGACAACTCAACTGCTAATACTCAAGAATATTCTTTGGCTCCCCTTGTGTCGAATCAATAAATTTGGGTTGAATACTCTGCCCTCGAAAGCTCTTGCGATCCCCTATACTTGTGGGTTATCAAGACTAATTTCTGGCGTCGTTGCTGGGGAGCATAGCTCTATTCTCTGAGTCACTTGGGATTTATATCTGTTGATCACTATGAAGAACTTGAAAGACGCTAAGACCAAGATTTTGCCCTCAACTACGAGGGGAGGTAAGGAACTGCCATCTAGCTCTACACTAGATTCTCCTTCCGTTATTAGTAGGCTTGCGACACCTAAACCTGCTACTGCGATGAATTCTGATATGTCGCATGTTATTGATGATGCCACTTCTGTTATGCATGATGAAACTACTTCTGTGCGTGATACTACTTTGCCATTAGGGGGATTTCTTGATAAACAACTTGCTAGACTTAGGGGGAATGAAAATATTGAAGAACCTATTATTGATGATAGTGATGATGAACGTTCCCCCAATGATTATGTATTACCTGGTGTTCCTAAGGGTTATGTTATGAATGAAGCAGCTGCTATGGAAATTCTTGCTTGCAATGATAGAAATGATCTTAAGAAATTATTAGCTAAATGGAAGAAGCAATCTCTTAATGCTAGAATGAAACCCGATCCTACTTTTGCCACTTCACCTATCTGTGTTACTGATAAGGATTATGAATTCTCTATTGATCCTAATATTATTACTTTAGTTGAATCTGATCCTTTTTATGGCCTTGAATCTGACACTGTTGTGGCACATCTTACCAAGTTGAATGATATAGCCACCCTGTTTACTCATGATGAGAAGTCTTGCTAATTATACAATCTTAAGATCTTTCCGTTCTCATTAAAGGGAGATGCTAAGATTTGGTATAATTCTCTTGCTCCTGGTTGTGTGCGTAGTCCCCAGGATATGATTTATTACTTCTCTGCTAAATATTTCCCCGCTCATAAGAAACAAGCTGCCTTGCGGGAAATATATAATTTTGTGCAAATCAAAGAAGAGATTCTCCCACAAGGTTGGGGGAGGCTTCTCCGGTTACTTAATGCTTTGCCTGATCATCCTCTTAAGAAAAATGAAATACTTGATATCTTTTATAATGGACTAAGCGATGCTTCCAAGGACCACTTGGATAGTTGTGCTGATTGTGTTTTCAGGGAACAAACAGTCGACGAAGCTGAATTACTATTGAATAATATGTTAACTAATGAAAATAATTGGACTCTTCCTGAGCCAATTCCAGAAGCAATTCCAGAACCAGTTGAGCCAACTCCTGAGCCTATTCCTAAACCCACTCCGAAGAAGAGAGGTGTTTTATTTCTTAGTCCTGAAGATATGCAAGAGGCAAAGAAATCAATGAAAGAAAAAGGTATTAAAGCTGAAGATGTTAAGAATTTACCACCTATTGAAGAAATACATGGTCTTAATTTACTGCCTGAAGAACCACATTGTGTTGATAACCCGACATAGGTAGTAAAGGTAAATTCTCTCTATAGATATGATAAAGTTGAAATACCCTCTACTAAATTTCATAGCCCATGCTTGGATGAATTTGATGACTTTATGGCTAGACAAGAAAGATTTAATGCTTATGTTGGTAGAGAGTTAAAGAATAATGATTTCGAGATAGGACGCGTAGGTGATAATCTGGCTAGAGTTAAAGATGAACTTCACCGCGTTAGCAAATATGCTTCTATGGTTGCTACTCAAGCTGAGCAAGTACTCAAAGCTCAAAATGATTTGCTTGATGAGTTGAATAATAAAAATGACTTTGCCATTAGAGTGGCTACTAGAACTGGTAGAATGACTCAGGAACCTTTGTATCCTGAAGGCCACCCTAAAAGAATTGAACAAGATTCTCAGAATAATAATCTAGATGTTCCTAGGTCTTCTAAGAAGAAGAAAAAGAAGAATGATAGGACTTTGCAAACTTCTAGTGAACCTAATGTAGAAACACTTGAGAATCCCAATGATACTTCTATCTCTGATGCTGAAACACAATCCAGAGATGAACATGAACCTGATGATAATGCTAATAATGATGTTCATGTAGATGCTCAACCTAGTAATAACAATGATGTAGAGATTGAACCTGCTGTTGATCTTGATAACCCACAATCAAAGAATCAACGTTATGATAAGAGAGATTTTGTTGCTAGGAAGCACGGTAAAGAAAGAGAACCATGGGTTCAGAAACCCATGCCCTTTCCTCCTAAACCATCCAAGTCAAAGGATGATGAGGATTTTGAGCGCTTTGCTGAAATGATTAGACCTATTTTCTTACATATATGTTTAACTGATATGCTTAAAGTAAATCCTTATGCTAAGTATATGGAGGATATCATCACAAATAAAAGAAAGATACCGGAAGCTGAAATTTCCACCATGCTTGCTAATTACACTTTTAAGGGTGGAATACCAAAGAAACTTGGAGATCCGGGTGTGCCAACTATACCATGCTCCATTAAAAGAAAGTATGTTAGAACTGCTTTATGTGATCTTGGAGCCGGTGTTAGTGTTATGCCTCTCTCTTTATATCGTAGACTTGAATTGAATAAGTTGACACCTACTGAAATATCTTTGCAAATGGCTGATAAATCAACTGCTATACCTGTCGGTATTTGTGAGGATGTGCCTGTTGTGGTTGCAAATGTCACTATCTGAACGGACTTTGTTATTCTTGATATTCCCGAGGATGATAGTATGTCTATTATCCCTGGTAGACCTTTCCTTAATACTGTAGGGGCTATTATTGATTGCAACAAAGGCAATGTCACTTTTCATGTTAATGGCAATGAGCATACAGTACACTTTCCGAGGAAACAATCTCAAGTTCATAGCATCAATTCTATTGAAAAAGTTCCAACTATTATTTTTGAAGGTTTTGAATTTCCCCTACCTATTGTCAAGAAAAAGTATGATATTCTTATTGTTGGGGATTTTCATATCCCCGTTGAGGTAACTTAGTGTTATTCAAAATTTCTTCGGTTTCGTGTTATTCGGAATGAGTTTGTTAACAAGACTTGATCAACCTTGTTAGTGGGTTCATTTTGATGACCACGAGATGGACGAAAGTAGAAGGCACAACCTTCTGTAACCTCTTTTTACTTTCTGGTTTTTATAATAAATAAAGCAAAAATAGTATTATCCGTCTGTTTTTTGAATTGTCCGTGCATTAAAAATAGTCCAAAAATAAAAGTGCTCCAAATGCCCTGCAAATTTAGTATGATTTTTTCTGGAATATTTGAGGATTTTAGGCACTGAAAACACTTCAGGAGGGGCAAGCACCAGGCCACGAGAGAGGAGGGCACCCCCCCTATAGGGCCCGCCCCCTATCTCGTGGGCCCCTTGTGGCTCCCCTCCACTTATGCCAGAACCCACACACTCCATCTTCTACCCAAAAAAATCCCCATCCAGCTCAAGCACGAGTTCTAGGTCATTTTGCTGCGATTTTCGATCTCTTAGCTCAAAGCTCCATTCATAAAACTGCTTTGGGAGATTGTTGCTTGGTATATGACTCCTCCATTGGTCCAATTAGTTTTTGTTCTAGTGCTTTATTCATTGCAAATTTTTGCTGCTTAGGTGATCATGTTCTTGAATCTGCATGTTAAATTTTTGAGGTTCCAAGTAATTCTAATGCATGATATGGGCTCTAGACACTTGTAGGAGTAGTTGCTATCAATCTTGTTTGGTTTTATGCACTTTTATTTTGAAGTTACTAAAATTTGAGAAATTTTCAGAAAAAGAAATATGCTTAGGAGAATGTACCAAGGTGGTTCCTCAGCAAAGAAAGGGCCAAGGATTGCTATACGTGAGCAAGACGTTGAATTGCCGAGGGATGCATATGTACGGGCTTGTGAGTGGCCATCCGATGATTTTATGGTCGAAGCAGGCTTCAAGGAGGAATTTGACGCGTATGTGCGTAATGTTGAGCTGGAGGACTTCTTATAAGATAAGTGTCCTCAGTACTATCAATTGACTGATTCCTTTGTGCGGAGGTTTAAATATAACTGTACGCGTAATTCTCCTAGTGTCCTATTTGAAATTTATGATACATCTTACACCATGGACTTAGAGGATTTTACAACTGCTTGCAAACTCCCGCAGTGGGGTAATATTAATGATCCTCACAAATCTGAATTTAGAGATTTTCTTGCTAGTATTACTGTGGGAGAATCTAGGGACATAGCACAAGCTACCATAGGGAACATTCATTTTCCTGGTATACATTATTTTGCTCTCTTTATTGGTAGATGTATTAACGGTAAGGATGAAGCATGTCACATATGTGTACCTGATCTGAGTATCCTCAAGAGTGCAGTGTTCGGTTTTAAAGGTTATAACTTGGGGGCAATAGTTGCACGTAGGTTATAGAATAATAGTAGAAAGGGAAATTTCTTTGGAGGAATTTATGCAACCCGTGTGGATAATTTTCTTCGTATAGCCCCACGAGAAGGAGATATGATAATACCTCCTGTTTATTTGGATAAAGAAGCTATGTTTAGTCATCATTTTCTTGCGAGGAATGAACAATTCCTCCATTATCGACTAATCTATGACAGACGCAACGCCGTCCTTGTTACTCTTCCTGCTCCCTACCTTTTTGATTATCAGGCGAAAGGAAGATATGTTGTCACTAGAGAGGAAGCAGCTGAATACGAGAGGGGAGTGGAGGCAGCTCGCCAACACGCTGTAGCTCAGGAGGCGGTTGCCGCTGCATCTCAGCACAACCCCGGTTTCACTTATGCATATCAGCTAGTCAATCCTTGGTATTAAACCAACTTAGGCCAAAAGCCTAAGCTTGGGGGAGTAGGTATTTCTCACCGACTTTACATTCATGTTCACACACTAGTCGTCGGTGCTCATACTCTTTCATTGTATTATCCATGCTAGTTTAAATTTCTTTTCTAGTTTTCTTCTTGTGTGTTTGATAAACCTTGAGAAAAAACAAAAAAATTAGTTAGTTTAATTTCCATGCTTGTATTAGGAACTAAAATGAAAACCCAAAAAGATTTCTCGTTCTTCTTTTACTTGTTGGGAGCTTTCCCATGTAAATAGTTTTATTTTCTTTTGTTTCCTTTGGGGGCCGAGAAGACCATATTGAAAATGCTTAGTGGCTCTTATATGCATGATTGTCTATTTAATTTAGAGCCCATATTACTTGTCTTCTCTCTTGAGTTGAATGCTTGCAGATTCCAGCTTAGTCCAATGCACGTGCACTCTTATTATTATACACATCGTTCGGTCGTGCGAGTGAAAGGCAATAATGATGATATATGATGGACTTATTGGAATGAGAAAAGCTGGTATGAACTCGACCTCTCTTGTTTTTGTAAATATGATGAGTTCATCGTTCCTGAGTCAGATATTATGAAGTAAACATATTTGCAATGACATTTAGAGATTATAGTTACTTGTGCCATGCTTGATTAGCTATGAGTTATAATGGTTTACCTTGCGTGCCAACATGCTATTAGAATGATTATGATGTGGTATGATGGGATAGTATCCTCCTTTGAATGTATTAAGTGACTCGACTTGGCACATGTTCACGCATGTAGTTGAATCAAATCAACATAGCCTTCACGATATTTATGTTCATGGTGGATTATATCCTACTCATGCTTATGCTCGGTGTGAATTAATTTTAATGCATGCTTACGACTGTTGTCGCTCTCTCAGTTGGTCGCTTCCCAGTCTTTTGCTAGCCTTCACCTGTACTAAGAGGGAATACTGCTTGTGCATCCAAACTCCTTAAACCCCAAAGTTGTTCCATATGAGTCCACTATACCTACCTATATACGGAATCTACCTACCATTCCAAGTAAATTTGTATGTGCCACACTCCAAACCATCAAATGAAATTCTGTTTTGTATGCTCGAGCAGCTCATGTTACAACTAGGGTTGCCTATATCTTCCATGCTAGGTGGGTTATTCTCAAGAGGAGTGGACTCCGCTCCTCATTCACGAGAAAGGGCCGGTAACCGGGATGCCCAGTCCCATGATCCAAAAGATCAAAGCATATCAAAATAATTAAACAAAACTCCCCCAGGGTTGTTGTATGTTGGAGGCACTCGTTGTTTCGAGCAAGCCATGGATTGATGCTTGTTGGTGGTTGGGGGAGTATAAACCTTTACCATTCTGTTTGGGAACTGCCCATAATGCATGTAGTATGGCAGATACAACCATCTCATAGGTGGTGTGTTGAGAGCGAAAGTATGCTGCTCAAAAAGTTATTCAATCTCTATTTTAAAAATTGAGCTCTGGAACCTCTACAAATCCCTGCTTCCCTCTGTGAAGGGCCTATCTATTTACTTTTATGTTGAGTCATCACCTTCTTATTAAAAGCATCCGCTGGAGAGCACACTGTCATTTGCGTTCAGTATTATTGGTTCATATTGTGTATGACTTGACTGGATCTCTTTTACCATGAATTACAATGTTTAGTCAGTCCTTGATCTTTAAAGGTGCTCTGCATTTATGTTTTGCGGTCTCAGAAAGAGCTAGCGAGATACCATTTTGTTATATCATGTTATAATTATTCTGAGAAAGTGTTGTCATCCAAGTTTTATTATTATGGCTCGCTAGCTGATTATGCTATTGATATGAGTGATTGTGAGAGCTAAGTATTATTGTGAGTATGGTTAGTTCATAATATTTGCTGAAACTTGAATGCTGGCTTTTCATGTTTACAACAACAAGAGAAAGCATAGTTTGTACAAGTTTTTCTTTATCACTTTCAGTTTATCAACTGAATTCCTTCAGGACAAGCAAAGGTTTAAGCTTTGGGGAGTTGATACGTCTCCAACGTATCTACTTTTCCAAATACTTTTGCCCTTGTTTTGGACTCTAACTTGCATGATTTGAATGAAACTAACCCGGACTGAAGCTGTTTTCAGCAGAACTGCCATGATGTTGTTTTATGTGTAGAAAAGAAAAGTTCTCGGAATGACCTGCAAATCCACGGAGGCACTTTTTTGGAATTAATAAGAATTTCTGGGTGAAAAAAATACACCAGGGGCCCAGGGCCTGTCCACGAGACAGGGGGGGCGCCCCTCTGTAGGACGCGCCCCCCTATCTCGTGGGCCCCCTGGACCTCCACCGACCTCAACTCCAACTCTATATCTTCCGTCTCGCGGAGAAAAAAATCAGAGAGAAAGTTTCATCGTGTTTTACGAAATGGAACGCCGCCAAGCCCTAATCTCTCTCGGGAGGGCTGATCTGGAGTCCGTTCGGGGCTCCGGAGAGGGGGATTCGCTACCGTCGTCATCATCAACCATCCTCCATCACCAATTTCATGATGCTCACCGCCGTGCGTGAGTAATTCCATTGTAGGGTTGCTGGACGGTGATGGGTTGGATGAGATTTACCATGTAATCAAGTTAGTTTTGTTAGAGTTTGATCCCTAGTATCAACTATGTTCTGAGATTGATGTTGCTATGACTTTGCTATGCTTAATGCTTGTCACTAGGGCCCGAGTGCCATGATTTCAGATCTGAACCTATTATGTTTTCATGAATATACGTGTGTTCTTGATCCTATCTTGCAAGTCTATAGTCACCTATTATGTTTTATGATCCGACAACCCCAAAGTGTCAATAATCGGGATACTTCTCGCTGATGACGTAGTTTGAGGAGTTCATGTATTCACCATGTGTTAATGCTTTGTTCCGGTTCTCTATTAAAAGGAGGCCTTAATATCCCTTAGTTTCCGCTAGGACCCCGCTGCCATGGGAGGGTAGGACAAAAGATGACATGCAAGTTCTTTTCCATAAGCATGTATGACTATTTATGGAATACATGCCTACATTATATTGATGAACTGGAGCTAGTTCTATATCACCCTATGTTATAACTATTGCATGAGGAATCGCATCCGGCATAATTATCCATCACTGATCCATTGCCTACGAGCTTTTCATATATTGTTCTTCACTTATTTACTTTTCCGTTGCTACTGTTGCAACTACTACAAAAACCCAAAAACATTTATCTTTACTGTTGCTACTGTTACCATTACTATCAAACCACTTTTACTACTAAATACTTTGTTGCAAATACTAAGTTATCCAGGTGTGGTTGAATTGACAACTCAACTGCTAATACTCAAGAATATTCTTTGGCTCCCCTTGTGTCGAATTAATAAATTTGGGTTGAATACTCTACCCTCGAAAGCTGTTGCGATCCCCTATACTTGTGGGTTATCAGACGACACGGGCAAATATTAACTAAGAGAGTGGCGGTGACGAGAGCATCGGGCCAAAACCGAGCGGGCACGTTAGAGTGAAAGAGTAATGTGCGAACGTAGTTATTAAGAGTGCGGAGAATGCGCTCGGTGCGGCCGTTCTGCTGTGAAGTGTAGGGGCAAGTCAGATGGAAGATGGTGCCGCGAGAGGCGAGAAGTGTGCGAAGAGCGACGTTGTCAAACTCTTTTCCGTTATCAGTTTGGTGGACGAGTATGGGGCAACCGAACTGGGTGGTGACATAGGAATAAAAGGCAGTAAGTGTGGCTAAAGCGTCGGACTTATGACGAAGAGAAGAAGTCCACAAATAATGAGAATAACCATCTATGATTACCAAGTAGTATAGATAGCCATGTTAATCGCAACAGGAGACGTCCAAACAACACTATGAAGCAATTGAGAAAAGTGGAAATGGAAGTAGAGGCACTAAAGGGAAGACGAACGTGCTTGCCTATGCGACAAGCCTCACAAGAGTGCTCATCAAGCTTATTACATGAGAAACAGAAACTCCTAAGAATTTGAGGTAAAACGGTGGGGTTGGGGTGGCCCAAGCGAGCATGCCAAAGGTCAACGCCAGTGGCAAGGGCGACGGGTGTGGAGGTAGATGCCTTCCCTTGTAATTATATACATGTGCACCAGCACCCCAACAATACAAAGACTATTGTATTGCAAACTTTTCCCGTCTACATGGTATCATCTTGAAGGTCCTGACCTAGGGCAAGCTGCCGCCGCCGCCGTTCCCCACCGCCATCACACCCCGCCGTCGTCGCGTCCTCCTCCTCCGCCGCCGCTGCCCTGCGCCGCCGCGTCCTCCTCTGACGCCGCCGCCGCCCTGCACCGCCGTGTCCTCCTCTAAGGGTGCCGCCGCGCCTCCTCGTGCGTGCCGTCGCCACCGCGCCTCCTCGTGCGCTGCCGCTGCCGTTCCCTACCTCCGCCGCACCCCGCTGCTGCCGCGTCCTCCTCTGACAGCGTCGCCGCCCATGCCGCCGCGCTGCTTCCGCTCCCACCCGCTGCGCTGACCTGCCGCCGCCGCCTCCTACCGCGCCGCTGTCACCCCGTCACGCCGGCACACTAACCCGATGCGCCGCCGCCGCACGCTCCCGTGTGCCGCCGCCGCCACCGCCTTCCTCTTCCCGCCGCCACTTAGGCCTTTCCATGGATACTGCGGGCTACTTCACTATATGCGGTGGCCCTGCTCCACCGGCCGCACCGATCCAGTCGCGTCCTCCCGCAGTCATCGGGTGTTACCCGTTGCCGCCACCAGCGCCTCCCTAGCAGCAGCCGCAAGGAGGAGGGGGCCGACGCAACTAGCGTGGCAGTGGCCGCCGCCGCCTGCAGCAGCAGCCGGCCCAGGGCACCGGGGGGGGGGGGGCGCACTACTAGCAGGCTCTCCCTACGGGCCACCCGGCGTTCATCGACGCGCCTTACTAGCGGACTAGGGCCGGCTACGGCGCCCTCCTTGCGCCGCCGCCCCTCGGTGGTTATGGTCCACCCGTCCCGGCACCGCCCTACGAGGGCCTATCGCCGCCAACGGTACCTGTGCCATGGGAGCCCACCCTCCTCGCCATCCAGCACTCCGGCCGTCGCCGAGTACCTATGTCGGTGGAGGCGACTGGTACATGAATTCAGGTGCTACTGCGCACATGACAGCTCATCCCGGTAACCTAACCTCCGCCACTCCGGTTCGCACACCCACTCGTATCACCGTCGGCAGCGGCTCCTCCTTACCTATTATTCATATCGACCGCACCGGCGGCGGGTGACGCAAACCGATCAAGATTAGATCGGAAAACCAAAAAGAAAAATGCTGATCAAAACGACCAGCGAGAGAGCGAAAAAACCCGGAGCAAAGGCTCGGGAAATAGACTCTCTAGGGCAGCCGGCCAACACGGCCGGCGGACGAACCCTAGGTATGGGCGGCGCGGCCCCCGACCGCGGTCATGGAGGCCGACCGCCCCAGGGCCGGCGCGCAAGTGCGGAAGCGGCGGCGGCTAGGGTTTAGAACCCGGAAACTGATACCATGTTAGAAGGGAGAGAGAGAGAGGGATTGGTGGAATTGTTGTTGTTTTATTGCTTGAGCCTCGTGGACATATATATAGAAGTACATGGTCAACTTGGAGTACAAGACAAGCCGGAACATATCGTAGTCTATCTCATATTTCTTAACTAAATATAATACTCAACAGTTATGTTCCATTACTGGTCTGGTCACAGTTATATGATTTTCATGAGCTTTTACTAGTGCTAGAAGCTGACTCAGCACTGATGGTCACACACCATTATTCAAATATTTCCATAGTTCACATCAGTTTGTCCTTACAATGGTGGATTGTCAATTTGTCATAGTGGTGGTAGCTATGTACGTTTTCCACTTATTTCCGCGCCATTTAGGCATGCGTGCGTGCATTGAGGCTCTTGTGTACCAGACATCTATAACTAAACAACTACTGTTATAGCAAGTACTATGGTTTGTTTATCAGCTTGATTAGCTTTCCCGGTAAAGTTCTATCCTCTCCACTCAACATGTCACTTTAAGATGATCATTGGAAGAAGAACGCCATCCGGCAACACCACACCAAAAAAAGGGACATGATTCATGCTGGGTTTGGGTGCATCACTGGTTGCCTTTCTGTACCTTCAGTTGTCAACTAGTCACTGATTTGCGAATACAACAAGCTGCATTGCATCATGTCTGCCTCAAACATCCTTTTCTCTGCAGATTTGTGTCACAAATAGACTGACAGGCGCACATACGCATTGCGCACATTAATCCTATCATTTGCTAGCTATGGTACATATAATTATATAAATAGCAATCGCCATGAACAAAGTAATATAGTAGTTAGCAAACTAACAATAACCTAGCTACTTATTGGTAGCTAATAAGCATGTGTGCCTATATTGTGTGACCCCTCACCAGCAGATAGCTTAGTCCTAGCTAGCTAGTGATTTGGTTAGAAGTTTGCTAATCCATTCATTAGTCAACTAATCTATCTGGTAAGCACGGAGTTTGACGCGTGTTGCAGGCAAATCTATTTCTTAATCAGCAGCGAATCGTCGGGCAGTTTAAAGGGGATTGGTCATCATGGGTTGATTGTCTATTTGCTTGGACTGACGTTTGAGCTCATATGCTGATTGATCTGCTTGGTTATCTTTTCCTCTCTTCTTTTTGATGATCACGAGTTGAAAATTAAAGGTGGTGAGATCGATCGATGGATGGTCTGCCCACTGGCAGTGACTCACCAGGAAGAGTACGTTGTACTGCCATCAGATTAGTTAATTAAGCAATGTGCAGTCAAAAAAGTTAATGTGCAAGTTAAGTTAGTAGGGCCTTGCTAGCTTAAACAATCAATCAAATTTTTGCAGATGAAATTTAAGCGGGGGGACTCAAACTTTTTCCAGTAAAATCATTGTCCACTAATCCAGTTGATGCCATATTTTTCACATGGATACATGGTTTCCCTGACTAGTACTGTCTTATATCCATTATTCTTTTGTTTTCTGAAACTAAGGATGTTCTTCAAACAAGAAACCAAACTACTTTTTTCCGGAAGTTATCTATGCGCAGGAGGAAGACAACCTCAACGACATGTTCGGATTGGTGTACGGTCCTAGTCGCATTGGTCACCGGGCCATGGCCGTGGCCGTGTGCAAGGTCGTGGTTGTGGCCGTAGGCGTGGAGTTAGCATCGTGGCATCCGAGATGGTGGCCTCGCTTGTAGTAAAGAATCGGTAAATCATCGTGCTAAGTCCCTAAAAGAACCAGGGCATGAGAACAACAACTGTTGTCGACGATGAGAATTGTTCAGAAGGATCTAACTGCAAACACACGAACACAAACGAGCTATGGATTCACATAAGACAAACACCGACTGAATCCTACGAGATCTATCGGAGACACACCTCCACACTTCCTACGATTACGCTGGACGCGCCCGCGGGATATGGGCCAGAGGGGGAAACTTTATTATATCTTCAGTGAGCAGGACACAAACCCTAAACAAACTCTAAAAAACACCTAAAAACAAAGCGAGTGTCCTCCCACCAACAATGGACGGGATCCACCGCACCTCCATGGCCCAAAGGCCACAAAAGACAAGATAGATAAACGGCGCTGCGTGCGGGAGGTGAGAAAATCCTAATCGGCTTGGAGGCGCTTGCGGGTAAGGAGTGCAATGGTCGACACGGGCAATGTATACTATTTCTTTCATAGCTTTTTTAGAACAATCCGCTCCCTTTATTGATTCATAACATCTAAGGAATACATTCTCAAGAAAAAAAATGAGGAATACAAATCGGGTAATGTGGTTGGATAGGCCGAACGGCCGTTTGCAGCTGAACGCCCATAAGGTGTTTGAAAAAACACTTGCAAGGTATATATTGCTTCTAATTTTATATATGTAGAAGAATTTGGTGCAAGTTGTGTGTAGTTTTAAATTAGTTTAAATTCAAGTTTGTAGATGAGTTCGTCCTAGGATTCTTCGGATGAAGAATTTGGTCTTCAAGAGGAGGAGGATGTTGCATGATCCTAGTTACCCACGTCAATAAAAAGCCAAAGCACGGTGGTTCGATTTTCGGTCGTCAGAAATTGTGTTGGGAAAGGATGGATGCCCACAACAGATTGATGAGGAACTATTTTGTGAAGAATCGCATGTACTCCGAGTCCTACCTTAGGCGCCGTTTTAGGATGAGCATCGAGTTGTTCAAACACACCCGCGGAGAAACTGGCCAGGCATGATCAGTTTTTCAGGAAAGGATGAATGTCGCTGGAGAACTCGGGCATATCACCTTCCAAAAGGTGACCGCCTCTTTGCGTATGTTGCATACGGTATTCCGGCGGATCTAGTTGATGACCACTTGGGCATGGGTGAGAGTCAAGCCATCATGTATGGCAAGCGCTTCACAGTTGAAATTGTGCAAGTGTTTGGTCCGGAATATTTGAGAGCTCACAATGCTGAAGACACTACAAGGCTTTTGTAGGTCAACAAAGCTCGTGGGTTCCCAAGTATGTTTGGCTCAATAGATTGCATGCATTGGAGTTGGAAGAACTATCCTGCGGGATGGCATGGACAATTCCACGGCCACAAAAAGGGTTCCACTATAATCCTTATAGCGGTGGCCGATCATGAAACTAGGATTTGGCATGCTTTTTTCGGAATGCCTAGATCTTGCAATGATATCATTTTTCTTCAACGGTCACCACACATTAATACAATTGCAAATGATGAAACTCCACCCGTAAAGTTTGTAGCAAATGGTCATATATACAACTATGGCTACTATCTTGCGGATGACATCTACCCAGGGTGGCAAACATTTGTGAAGCCATTGAAGGCACCACAAGGTAAGAAAAATCTTGGTTCAAGCAGCGGCTAGGAAATATGTGGAGAGAGTTTTTGAGATTTTGCAACCCAATTTGCTACTGTGGGAGGGTCGACTAGATTTTAGGATCAAAAAATCCTTTTGTACATCATGAACGCTTGTGTGATCATGCATAACATGATCATCAAGAATGAGTGTGGGCAAGATTTAGACTATTCTTAGTATGAGTTAATGGGACATCCTGTGCGAGTGCGGAGGAGGGCTGCGAGGGTGACCCGCTTTGTTGCCTGCTATCATGCCATTCGACGTGCTGAAACGCATGATGAGCTTCAAAAGGATCTAGTCGAGGAGTGGTAGTCATGGAATGGGCAACAAAACTAGTTTGATGTTGTATGTTTGTTGTATTATTGACTATTTGGTGTATTGTTCATAAACTATTTGTTATATTATTCATGATATTTGTTGTATTGAAGATAAACTATTTGTTTAAGTTGTAATAATAATTGAACTATTTATTGTTGATTTATTTTGTGTGTGTTTGATCTTCTTGGTTCTATGTTTCACTGAGAAATGTTGTTTGTGCTGGACGCACATTGAAATTTAGCGCGCCTACTAAAGCGCTACCTGCGGCAGGCAATATTCTATCCCTTCTAATAAAGCAAAATACCAGCCCGTTGCACCCCACGCTAGCTGGGACATCTTATGTGCCGCAAAGCCGCATTTTGCGGCGAATAACCAACGCGACACACAGAAGGGCGTGCGGCTGGGCCGGCCCATTGAGAGGTAGCGCAAGGATGGTCTACATCCAACCCGTGAACGTCGCTTTCCTGCACAAGTGCGGCTAGCCACCAGAGCAAGTCGGTACATATGAACAATAATGCATCGCTACTGTATTTAAGACTTACTACTGCCAGATATCCCCCCTTCAATGTTATTTTCTGTCCGTGTAGTGTAGCATGTAGATTTTTTAAAACTGAACACATGTTGGAAAACACGAAAATAATTTCTAGGGAATGTGAACAAAAATTTGAAATGTTAAACAGATTTTGAAAATTTTGTGAACATTTCAAAACACAAGAACAAAATTTGTGAAGGTGATTTGAAAAAAGTATAGTTTTTCTGAAAACAATTTTGAGATTCTCGTTCTTTCTGAAAACACAAACAATTTAAAAAAAGTGAAAAAAATTCGTAATTCCAAACATATTTCGAAAACAGGAAGAAATGGTGAACAAATTTTGAAATCCTGAACTTTTTCTAAAATGCGAACAATTTTTGAAAGATCTGAACATTTTTCAAAAAAACATGGAATTTTTTGAAATACCAACGTTTTTATGAAAAAAGTGAACAAAAACGAAAAATAATTGAAAAAGTGAACAATTTATGAATGTCAAACATTTTTCGAGCAGGTCACTTTTTGTCAAGTTTTTGAATTGTCTTGAAAAATGAACAATTATTAAAATTATGAACTCATTATAAATAATGTTAACATTTTTGAATTTGGAAACAAATTTTAAAACCATGAACAGTTTTTGAATTTCAGAAAAAAAATTGTAATCACGAACATTTTTTAAGAATCTGAACCAAATTTCCAAAACACGAAACTTTTTACGAAAAAAGTGTTTTTTGGATTATACTTTTTTGAAAAGGAACAAAAAATACAAGAAAAAAGAAAAAAGAACACCAAAAAGGGGGGAATACGAACATTTTTTAAATCCCAGAACATATTTTTTTAAATGACGATCTTTTTTGAATTTATGAACAATTTTGAAAAACACCACCATTTTTTAAAAGAAATGAAAGTTTTTTAAAGTCGGAACAATTTTTTAAGTTTACAGACAATTAATGGAACATGAACTTTTCTCAAAAAAAACTTGAAAATTAGAAAAGACCCCGAAAAGGAAAAGAAAAGAGAAAATAAAGTAGAAAAATAAACAGAAAAACGTAAAAAAAAAAGAATGAAAGCACCGGTTCAGGGAATCTTCCCAAAACCAGACAAAAACGGCTGAGAAACTCTAGAAGATTTCCAAAACCGGAAATGCGAACACTGTGAATGGGCGGACCAGTTCACCGTTAGATCGCCAGCTCTTATGCGAAGCCTCGACAGCTTGACGCAGAGAGCGTCAAATAGGATATTCCACGCTACCGCACGTCTGTTCGAGATGCTCTAAAAGGCAGAATGTCGTGGCTTCGCTCAGGTGCAGTGCTTTAATGGGCCGGCCTGGTTCGTACTACAGGTTTACTATTTTAGGAATCTAGGTTCTGGTTTACTCAGATCTGTTTTCTTCTATTTCCTTTTTTGCTGTTTGTTTACCTTCTTTTTCATTTTAACTTTACTTTTGTTTCTTTTTTTGGAAATTTAAAATAATCTTCACAAATTAAAAAATTGTACATGAATTTCAAAAAAAATAAATCATGTTTTCAAAATATTGCTAGGAATTAAAAAATGCTTCCTGTTTTAAAAAAAGATTGGATTTGAACAAAATCATGTTTTTAAATTTATTTCACAAATTCAGAAAAATTTCATCATTTAAAAATCGTTGTTTTTTCAAAATGTTTGCATAAATTTTCAAAATGTTTGGGCTGTCAAAAAATGATTTCAGTTTCAATTTACTTTTGGATTTTAAAAATGTTCCTGTTTTTCAAAAAAAAATCCAATCATTCAAAAGACGCGCGCACTTTGAAATGTTAATGGACCGGCCCAGTTGGGCCTTTGCCTGTGCGTCATGCTTCCTATGCTCGCGGCGGCCAACCTCTAAAGAAAATGCAAAACGAGCAATTGTGGGCTTCCGAATTGGACCCACGTCCTTCATGAAGAAATGAAGGTTGCTGAATATTTTTCGACCATGCTTCAATTTCCTTGATGATGTTACTAGCCTTGAGTCCCTTAGACCTGCAGTGCATACCATAAACGACCGATAGAAACCAGGGCAGCGCGCAACTGAAATTACCTGTGAGGTATTAAAGGTCACTCCCTTCCTGTTATCACACTAGTACAGCTTGGAACAAAACATGTCTAAGTTATTTTTTAATGCTATGCAATTTGTAGTCCTTACTTGGCGCTGAATGTCGCCTTTGATCAAGACGATAGCTGCCAGATGCAGCTGGGTCTTGGTGAACGAGCGGTTCATAACATGTCTGCTATATACTGTATCGCTGTATGTTGAATATTGGATACTGCCAAGTTCCTTTCTCTCGACCTAGTAAGGGGTACAAGATAAATTGTGCCCATTATTACCATGCTGCCTTGGTGGCTCATCGGTGAAAGAGTGTTCAAGAAAAAGTGGCTTAGAGTGGCGCTCAAGGTCATATCTGCTTCCACAGCATTAGACATGGATACATATTTTCAGGCAATATCAGCATATATACTAATGTACATTGTTAGTAGCTTGAACCTTAAAATCTGTTATTTCGCCATGCACTTTGTTGTCCACACAACACACTTTTAAAGAAAATCAGGAGAAAGCTACTATCTGGTGTCCTGGACGGCTTAAGAGACATCTTCCAGCGCATTGTGTTGTGCTAAGTACTCCCTTCGTCCCATAATATAAGGACAATTTTTATACTAGTGTAGTGTCAAAAGCGCTCTTATATTATGAGACGGAGGAGTATATCAAAAGTGAATGGTAGGCTATATCTTAAAAGGATTCCGAAGTACAGTATATGAGAAGAAACAAATATATGACCCGGATTGTTCGTGTTCATCGTGTTGCATTCGTTGCCAGGGGACATGGTTGCTTCTTTATTTGCTTGCCCGATCTGAGACTAGCTACGAGCATATATAAAGCCTGCTCAGGGCTTGAATCCTAACAAACTCTGGAGGATAAGATCCTATCAGATTGAAACGATACTTACAGATCGATTTGTCTAGTCCTTCTTTGCTGGCTGAACCAGCTAGACCCCTCACTCACGTGACACTTATCTTATATTGTCCTGTCATTCCAGGTAATTCTTAACCTGTCATTAAGGAGTGTACAAAAGAAAACGTCAGTACACAATAAGACATACTCTTAGTAGTTCAGAAAACTAAATGATTAGCAGATGTTTATAACTTTCAGAAGACATAATTAGTACCCTAAAAAAAGAGACATAATTAGTAAATGTTTTGCACGTACTGGCACTAAGAAACAAGAGAAACCAACTAATGCACTACCTATGTATGGCCGTCGAACCAATGACCATCAGCCATTCATCGTCATGCATGTATGCCTTAGCAAGCCAGTTCAGTTTTTTCTTTCCTTTTTGCCGCGTTTACTTGCTTAAAGCTAACACTAATCGCTGCAGGTCATCGACATCACAAAAGCACTGATCGCTCCAGGACGTAGCCATCACAAAAGTTCATCTCAACATGTGAACCCACTTATAATTAACAAAAGGCATTTCATCGCAATCAATGATCAGTTCATTAACTGTTGCTGGTTTCTCGGAAGCCAACCACCACCACCCACGCACCTCCCAAAAGCTTGGACTTCCTTAGTATTTCTGCTGTTTGATTCATTAAATGGGTTTACGGCGATTTGAGAATCTTGTGATGTCAGTTTAATTTGAGAAACACTAGCATGAAATACTTGCTCAGGAACATATCTAGTGATACATCCTCTTTGGGTAATTTAGGTGATGCCGTGAAACTCAGAACGTTATGTTCCATGTCTTGAAGTTGCATTTCCATTGTCGAAAACTACACATTTTCTTGTTACCAGTAGTGCTACGATTTTCATGAACTTTTCCAAGTGCTAGAAGCTGACATAGCACTGAATGTCAAACACCCCTATTAAAATATTTCTATATTTCACATCAGTTTGTCCTTATAATGGTGGTGGATTGTCAATGTGTCATTGTGGTGGTAGCCATGTATGTTTTCCACTTGATTTGCGCACCATTTACGCATGCCCACATGGACTGAGGTTCTTATGTTCCACACATTTATAACTAAACCACTACTATTATAGCGAGTACTTTGGTTTGTTTATTAGCTTAGCTTAGCTTTACATGTAAAGCTCTCTTTCTCCACTCAACATGTCACTTGAGATGATCATTGGAAGAAGGAAGCCATCCATCAACACCATAGCAGACAAAGACATTATTCTTGGTGTGTTTTGATGCATCACTAGCTGCCTTTCTGTGCCATCAGTTGACAACTAATCACTCATGTGCAAACACAAGAAGTTGCATCACATCATGTCTGCCTCAAAACATCCTTGTCTCTGCATATTTGTGTCACAATTAGACTGACAGGTGGACGCACGCCTTGTGCACATTGATCCTCTCATTAGCGAGCTATGGTACATGTAATGATATAAATAGTTATCATCATGAACAAAGTAATATAGTAGTTAGCAAACTAACAAGAACTTGCTGATTGGAATTTGGAAGTAATTAGCATGCATGTGTGTGTACATTGTGTGACCCCTCACCAGAAGATAGCTTAGCTCCTAGCTAGCTAGTGATTTGGTTAGAAGATCACTAATTCATTCATTAGTCACCTAATATGTCCGATAAGCATGGTGTTTGACGCGTGTCATAGGCAAATCTATTTTATAATCTACAACGAATCATCGGGAAGATTAAAGGGGATTGGCCATCATGGGTTGATTGTCTATTTTCTTGGCCTAACGTTTGTGTTCATGTGCCGATTTGATCTGCTTGCTTGTTTATTTCTTCCTTTTCGTTGATCATGTGAGTTAAAAATTAAGGCGGTAAGATTGCTCGACTCGTGGTCGGTCCAATGATAGTGACACGCGAGGAAGATTATGTTGTACGGCCATCAGATTAGTTTGTTAAGCAATGTGGAGTCCAAAGTGTTAATGTGCGAGCTAATTAAGTAGAGCTTTTCTAGCTCGAATGAGTGATGTACAATGCATTGTTGTGGGCCATGTATAATTAATATCATCTTGATATGAATACATTCTTCTTTGTCCAAAAATGATAAAAACTTTGTGGATGCCAGCATAATATTTGACTTGTGCGACAGAACATCGTTCGAGAGGAGAGCACACATGAAGCTCGATCTGCATGCATGTGGCCTGCAACTCTTTGCATTAACATAAGGAAGCTAGAAGGAGACATTAGTTAGGTTAATTAGGGGCAGTTTTATGCACGAACTAACCAACGAAGAATATACCACATGCATGCATAATGCCTCTACATAGAACTAGTGGGAAGATGTTCTGAGGCGAGATTACGTTATTGCTATTGACCCTCCCATGCATCATGAGCTCCCCTACGTTAACTAATGTACAAGTGATCAGGCAAACAAAAACTAATGCAAGTTGTGTGCTGGGAAAATAAAATAGAAGGTAACATAAAATTGACTCTAAAAGCGGCAAATAATGATGATCAAGAGAGATATCAAATTTTACTCTTGAGATATCGAAGTTTAGTGCCCTGCCCTGCTTTCATTAGTTACGCCATTACGGTCTGTCGCTATTTGATTGATATATACGATGATGCGGATGATGATGGGGAGGAAGCCCCGGTGGAGTCGCCGCCATCTCCCTCTCCTTCGGATCTCATTTGTGAGTTTTTTCATTCAGGTTATAGCGAAAAGGAGGTGGCTACTACAATCGATCAGGTTCTACCACCGGACGATCCGGCACGTATCGGTCTTCCCGTGGGCGAGGAGATCGAGATGATCCAGCGCGTTGTTCATCGGAAGACGGCGGCGTCGGCGATCCGGCCTTGGAAAGGACCTATTCCTAAGGTGAGTCTGCCAAATCTTACATTATTTGACATGATTAAACCGGATTCTTGGATTACGGTGAAGAAACGAAAGAATGCGAGGCGGCCCGCCGGTCGTCTGGCGTCGGCGGCGCCCGTCATGGCGGCCGCGGCGACCGAGATCTCGACCGCGAGGTCGTCTCGTTTGAATCAGTTGCTGGGTGCAGCTGGTCCGGTTCAGACGGGTTTGGGCCCGCGTGAAGTTGGGCCGGAGTGAGATGGGTATGAGGCCCATGCTGCTCCTGGATGCTCTTCTGCACTTATCGATGTCCCATGCACGTACGAGGGCGTGAGTGTTTTGTGTCGTGCGCCGTCGCCCCTTCGCTCTAGGGTTCGCAAGCTTGGGTCGCGTGGCTTACCGGTTTGCGGGCTTCGCAAGCTCCGTGATATGGCTGGCCGTGGGACTGCTCCGCCGCCTGGTGCGAAAAACGGTGCGGTGGGAAGGGGCGGGGCGGCTCCGCCGCCGGCGGCAGGGGCTGGGCGCGGTGCCTTGGCGCCGCCCGGACAGAGGCCTCCGACGCTTGCCATGGGATCTGCGGGAAGAGGAGGGACGGCTCCCACGTCGGTGCCGGGGGCTGGGCGCGGAGCCCCGCCGCCGCCCGGACTGAGGCCACCGGCGGGAGGGAGTTTGGCGCAGCCTCAGCCGGGCCGAGGCGCTGGCCACCTGGGAGCCCGGCCTCCGGGTGCGCTGCCAACTGCTGCTGGGCGAGGCGGGCTGAGGCCCCCTACGCCGGGAGCGGCGCCTCCTGCTGCTGGGCGGGGCGGGCTGAGGCCGCCTGCGCCGGGTGCGGTGCCCGTTGCGACAACGACAGCGGGTCCTGTTGGTCCTCGGCCTCCTGCGCCGGGTGTGGCTCCGGATGGACGCGGTGGTACTGCCCTTGGGGCAGTGCAGGCGCCTTCGGGCGGTCCGCCCCGTGCTGCTCCTCAGCCGCACTACGTCGCAAGGCCGGCTCAGAACCGCATGGGGCCGACGCAGGCGAGGCAGAATTCTAGCAGAGTTTCAAATGATCCACCCCGTGGCCAGTGGGAGGATGATGGGTACGATGCATATGGTGATGGACATCACCGAGGGTCCTCTTCCACGGGAGGAGGCCGTGGACATGCCTGGCAGAGTGAGGGTCTGCTGAGAGACCGTTTCTTGGCCCTGCAGGCGGATTTGTTGAGGGGGGCTCAGGCCCGGACCACCGACAGAGAGGAGGCTATCGTGGCTATCGTGGTGGCCGGGGCGGGGGCCGTGGAAGGTTTCGCCGACCGCCTCCGCCTAGGGCAGCTGCTGACCCTTCGGCTTCGGCAATGGAGACCAACCACGTTTCCTCAGAGCTTCCACCCCAGGCGATGGAGGTGGTGAATGCCTTGGCCATTGTTGAGATTCCTGATTCTGGGACGGGGACTGAGGCCACTGACAAGGCTGTTGCAGAGAGGGCGTCCAAATATGCGTGTAAGAAGGAGAGGATGCTTTGTTACTGGTGTGGTGAGAAGGGCCACTTTATCGCTGAATGCGTGGCCGAGCTGTGTGAGTCTTTTGGTAAGCCTGCACATACCTCGGGGGATTGCCCGCTTCTGCGTGAGCAGGTTCCAGCTCTTACAGTGTATGGAGTATATGTTGGGGAACGTTGCAGAAAATTAAAATTTTTCCTACGGTTTCACCAAGATCCATCTATGAGTTCATCTAAGCAACGAGTCATGGGAGAGAGATTGCATCTACATACCACTTGTAGATCGCGTCCGGAAGCATTCAAGGGAACGGGGATGATGGAGTCATACTCGCCGTGATCCAAATCACCGATGACCAAGTGTTGAACGGACAACACCTCCGCGTTCAACACACGTATGGAATGGACGACGTCTCCTCCTTCTTGATCCAGCAAGGGGGGAGGAGAGGTTGAGGAAGAAGGCTCCAGCAGCAGCACGACGGCGTGATGATGGTGGAGAGGCAGTACTCCGACAGGGCTTCGCCAAGCACTCAACAGAGGAGGAGAGGTGTTGGGGAGGAGAGGGGCTGCGCCTTGGATCAGGTGTTCAGCCCACCCCTCGCCCCTCTATTTATAGGGGAAGGGGGAAGGGGGCCGGCCCCCTCTAGATGAGATCTAGAGGGGGGCGGCAGCCAGGGAGGGGGGCTTGCCCCCAAGCAAGGGGGGCGCCCCCACTAGGGTTCCCCCCCAACCCTAGGCGCATGGGCCCAAGGGGGGGCACGCCCAGCCCACCAGGGGCTGGTTCCCTGCCCCTTGCGGCTCATGTGGCCCTCCGAGAGGGGTGGCCCCTCCCGGTGGACCCCCGGAACCCCTCCGGTGGCCCCGGTACAATACCGATATGCCCCCGAAACTTTCCGGTGTTCGTATGACAACTTCCCATATATAAATCTTCACCTCCGGACCATTCCGGGACTCCTCGTGACATCCGGGATCTCATTCGGGACTCCGAACAACATTCGATAATCACATACAAGTCTTCCTAATAACCCTAGCGTCACCGAACCTTAAGTGTGTAGACCCTACGGGTTCGGGAGACATGCAGACATGGCCGAGACGACTCTCCGGTCAATAACCAACAGCGGGATCTGGATACCCATGTTGGCTCCCACATGCTCCTCGATGATGTCATCGGATGAACCACAATGCCGAGGATTCAATCAACCCCGTATACTATTCCCTTTGTCAATTGGTACGTTACTTGCCCGAGACTCGATCGTCGGTATCCCAATACCTCGTTTAGTCTCGTTACCAGCAAGTCACTTTACTCATACCGTAATGCATGATCCCATGACCAGACACTTGTCACTTTGAGCTCATAATGATGATGCACTACCGAGTGGGCCCAGTGATACCTCTCCGTCACACGGAGTGACAAATCCCAGTCTCGATCCGTGTCAACCCAACAGACACTTTCGGAGATACCTGTAGTGCACCTTTATAGTCACCCAGTTACGTTGTGACGTTTGGTACACCCAAAGCACTCCTACGGTATCCGGGAGTTACACGATCTCATGGTCTAAGGAAAAGATACTTGACATTGGAAAAGCTCTAGCAAAATGAACTACACGATCTTGTGCTATGCTTAGGATTGGGTCTTGTCCATCACGTCATTCTCCTAATGACGTGATCCCGTTGTCAATGACATCTAATGCCCATAGTCAGGAAACCATGACTATCTGTTGACCAATGAGCTAGTCAACTAGAGGCTTACTAGGGACGTATTGTGGTCTATGTATTCACACGTGTATTACGATTTCCGGATAATACAATTATAGCATGAATAGAAGACAATTATCATGAACAAGGAAATATAATATTAATCCTTTTATTATTGCCTCTAGGGCATATTCCCAACAATCTCCCACTTGCACTAGAGTCAATAATCTAGTTACATTGTGATGAATCGAACGCCCATAGAGTTCTGGTGTTGATCATGTTTTGCTCGCGAGAGAGGTTTAGTCAACGGATCTGCGACATTTAGATCCGTATGTACTTTGCAAATATCTATGTCTCCATCTTGAACATTTTCACGGATGGAGTTGAAGCGACGCTTGATGTGCCTGGTCTTCTTGTGAAACCTGGGCTCCTTGGCAAGGGCAATAGCTCCAGTGTTGTCACAGAAGAGTTTGATCGGCCCCGACGCATTGGGTATGACTCCTAGGTCGGTGATGAACTCCTTCACCCAAATTGCTTCATGCGCTGCCTCCGAGGCGGCCATGTACTCCGCTTCACATGTAGATCCCGCCACGACGCTCTGCTTGCAGCTGCACCAGCTTACTGCTCCACCATTCAACATATACACGTATCCGGTTTGTGACTTAGAGTCATCCAGATCTGTGTCGAAGCTAGCGTCGACGTAACCCTTTACGACGAGCTCTTCGTCACCTCCATAAACGAGAAACATGTCCTTTGTCCTTTTCAGGTACTTTAGGATATTCTTGACCGATGTCCAGTGTTCCTTGCCGGGATTACTTTGGTACCTTCCTACCAAACTTACGGCAAGGTTTACATCTGGTCTGGTACACAGCATGGCATACATAATAGATCCTATGGCTGAGGCATAGGGGATGACGCTCATCTCTTCTTTATCTTTTGCCGTGGTCGGGCATTGAGCCGAGCTCAATCTCACACCTTGCAGTACAGGCAAGAACCCTTTCTTGGACTGATCCATTTTGAACTTCTTCAAAATCTTATCAAGGTATGTGCTTTGTGAAAGACCTATGAGGCGTCTCGATCTATCCCTATAGATCTTGATGCCTAATATGTAAGAAGCTTCTCCAAGGTCCTTCATTGAAAAACACGTATTCAAGTAGGCCTTAATGCTGTCCAAGAATTCTATATCATTTCCCATCAAAAGTATGTCATCTACATATAATATGAGAAATGCTACAGAGCTCCCACTCACTTTCTTGTAAACGCAGGCTTCTCCATAAGTCTACATAAACCCAAACGCTTTGATCATCTCATCAAAGCGAATGTTCCAACTCCGAGATGCTTGCACCAGCCCATAAATGGATTGCTGGAGCCTGCATACTTTGTTAGCATTCTTAGGATCGACAAAACCCTCCGGCTGCATCATATACAGTTCTTCCTTAAGATGCCCGTTAAGGAATGCCGTTTTGACGTCCATCTGCCATATCTCATAATCATAGTATGTGGCAATTGCTAACATGATTCAGACGGACTTAAGCTTCGCTACAGGAGAGAAAGTCTCATCATAGTCAATCCCTTGAACTTGCCGATAACCCTTAGCGACAAGTCGAGCTTTATAGATGGTGACATTACCATCCGCGTCCGTCTTCTTCTTAAAGATCCATTTATTTTCTATCGCTCGCCGATCATCGGGCAAGTCAGTCAAAGTCCATACTTTGTTTTCATACATGGATTCTATCTCGGATTTCATGGCTTCTAGCCATTTGTTGGAATCTGGGCCCGCCATCGCTTCTTCATAGTTAGAAGGTTCACCGTTGTCTAACAACATGATATCCAGGACAGGGTTGCCATACCACTCTGGTGTGGAACGTGTCCTTGTGGACCTACGAAGTTCAGTAGCAACTTGATTAGAAGTACCTTGATCATCATCACTAATTTCCTCTCCATTCGGTGTAGGCACCACAGGAATGTTTTCCTGAGCTGCACTACTTTCCGGTTCAAGAGGTAGTACTTCATCGAGTTCTACTTTCCTCCCACTTACTCCTTTCGAGAGAAACTCTTTTTCCAGAAAGGATCCATTCTTGGTAACAAAGATCTTGCCTTCAGATCTTAAGTAGAAGGTATACCCAATGGTTTCCTTAGGGTATCCTATGAAGACGCATTTTTCTAACTTGGGTTCGAGCTTTTCAGGTTGAAGTTTCTTGACATAAGCATCGCATCCCCAAACTTTTAGAAACGACAGCTTAGGTTTCTTCCCAAACTATAATTCATACGGTGTCGTCTCAACGGATTTAGAGGTGCCCTATTTAAAGTGAATGTAGCTATCTCTAGAGCGTATCCCCAAAATGATAGCGGTAAATCGGTAAGAGACATCATAGATCGCACCATATCCAATAGAGTGCGATTACGATGTTCGGACACACCGTTACGCTGAGGTGTTCCAGGCGGCGTGAGTTGTGAAACGATTCCACATTTTCTTAAGTGTGTACCAAATTCGTGACTTAAATATTCTCCTCCACGATCCGATCGTAAGAACTTTATCTTTCGGTCACGTTGATTCTCTACTTCATTCTGAAATTCCTTGAACTTTTCAAAGGTCTCAGACTTGTGTTTCATCAAGTAGACATACCCATATCTACTCAAGTCATCGGTGAGAGTGAGAACATAACGATATCCTCCGCGAGCCTCAATGCTCATTGGACCACACACATCAGTATGTATGATTTCCAATAAGTTGGTTGCTCGCTCCATTGTTCCGGAGAACGGGGTCTTGGTCATTTTGCCCATGAGGCATGGTTCGCATGAGTCAAATGATTCATAATCTAGAGACTCTAAAAGTCCATCAGCATGGAGCTTCTTCATGCGCTTGACACCAATGTGACCAAGGCGGCAGTGCCACAAGTATGTGGGACTATCGTTATCAACTTTACATCTTTTGGTATTCACACTATGAATATGTGTAACATTACGTTTGAGATTCATTAAGAATAAACCATTGACCATCGGGGCATGACCATAAAACATATATCTCATATAAATAGAACAACCATTATTCTCGGATTTAAATGAGTAGCCATCTCGAATCAAACGAGATCCAGATACAATGTTCATGCTCAAACTTGGCACTAAATAACAATTATTGAGGTTTAAAATAATCCCGTAGGTAAATGTAGAGGTAGCGTGCCGACGGCGATCACATCGACCTTGGAACCATTCCCGACGCGCATCGTCACCTCGTCCTTCGCCAGTCTCTGCTTATTCCGCAGCTCCTGCTATGAGTTACAATGTGAGCAACGACACCGGTATCAAATACCCAGGAGTTACTACGAGTACTGGTAAAGAACACATCAATTACATGTATATCAAATATACCTTTAGTGTTGCCGGCCTTCTTGTCCGCTAAGTATTTGGGGCAGTTCCGCTTCCAGTGACCCTTCCCCTTGCAAGCACTCAGTCTCAGGCTTGGGTCCATTCTTTGACTTCTTCCCGGCAACTGGCTTACCGGGCGCGGCAACATCTTTGCCGTCCTTCTTGAAGTTCTTCTTACGCTTGCCCTTCTTGAACTTAGTGGTCTTATTGACCATCAACACTTGATGTTCTTTCGTGATTTCAACCTCTGCTGACTTCAGCATTGAGAATACTTCAGGAATGGTCTTCACCATCCCCTGCATATTGTAGTTCAACACAAAGCTCTTGTAGCTCGGTGGGAGCGACTGAAGGATACTATCAATGACCGCCTCTTCCGGGAGGTTGATCTCCAGCTGGGACAGGCGGTTGTGCAACCCAGACATTTTGAGTATGTGCTCACTGACAGAACTGTTTTCCTCCATCTTACAACTATAGAACTTGTCGGAGACTTCATATCTCTCGACTGGGGCATGAGCTTGGAAAACCATTTTCAGCTCCTCGAACATCTCATATGCACCGTGCTTCTCAAAACGCTTTTGGAGCCCCGGTTCTAAGCTGTAAAGCATGCCGCACTGAACGAGGGAGTAATCATCAGCACGTGATTGCCAAGTGTTCATAACGTCTTGGTTCTCTCGGATGGGTGCTTCACCTAGCGGTGCATCTAGGACATAATCTTTCTTGGCTGCCATGAGGATGATCCTCAGGTTCCGGACCCAGTCCGAATAGTTGCTGCCATCATCTTTCAGCTTGGTTTTCTCTAGGAACGCGTTGAAGTTCATGTTGACATGAGCGTTGGCCATTTGATCTACAAGACATATTTTGCAAAAGTTTTAGACTAAGTTCATGATAATTAAGTTCATCCAATCAAATTATTTAATGAACTCCCACTTAGATTAGACATCCCTCTAGTCATCTAAGTGTTACACGATCCGAGTCGACTAGGCCGTGTCTGATCATCACGTGAGACGGACTAGTCATCATCGGTGAACATCTCCATGTTGATCGTATCTTCCATACGACTCATGTTCGACCTTTCGGTCTCTGTGTTCCGAGGCCATGTCTGTACATGCTAGGCTCGTCAAGTTAACCCTAAGTGTTCTGCATGTGTAAATCTGTCTTACACCCGTTGTATGTGAACGTAAGGATCTATCACACCCGATCATCACGTGGTGCTTCGAAACGACGAACTTTAGCAACGGTGCACAGTTAGGGGGAACACTTTCTTGAAATTATTATAAGGGATCATCTTATTTACTACCGCCGTTCTAAGTAAACAAGATGCATAAAACATAATAAACTTCACATGCAATTATATAGTAGTGACATGATATGGCCAATATCATATAGCTCCTTCGATCTCCATCTTCGGGGCTCCATGATCATCTTCGTCACCGGCATGACACCATGATCTCCATCATCATGATCTCCATCATTGTGTCTTCATGAAGTTGTCACGCCAACGACTACTTCTACTTCTATGGCTAACGCGTTTAGCAATAAAGTAAAGTAATTTACATGGCGTTCTTCAATGACACGCAGGTCATACAAAAAATAAAGACAACTCCCATGGCTCCTGCCGATTGTCATACTCATCGACATGCAAGTCGTGATTCCTATTACAAGAACATGATCTCATACATCACAATATATCATTCATCATTCATCACAACTTCTGGCCATATCACATCACATGACAATTGCTGCAAAAACAAGTTAGACGTCCTCTAATTGTTGCTGCATCTTTTACGTGGCTGCAATTGGGTTCTAGCAAGAACGTTTTCTTACCTACAAATAACCACAACGTGATTTTGTCAACTTCTATTTACCCTTCAGAAGGACCCTTTTCATCTAATCCGCTCCAACTAAAGTAGGAGAGACAGACACGCGCTAGCCACCTTATGCAACTAGTGCATTTCAGTCGGTGGAACCTGTCTCACGTAAGCGTACGTGTAAGGTCGGTCCGGGCCGCTTCATCCCACAATACCGCTGAAGCAAGAAAAGACTAGTAGCGGCAAGCAAGTTGACAAGATCTACGCCCACAACAAAATTGTGTTCTACTCATGCAATAGAGAACTACGCATAGACCTAGCTCATGATGCCACTGTTGGGGAACGTTGAAGAAAACTAAAATTTTTCCTACGGTTTCACCAAGATCCATCTATGAGTTCATCTAAGCAACGAGTCATGGGAGAGAGATTGCATCTACATACCACTTGTAGATCGCGTGCGGAAGCGTTCAAGGGAACGGGGATGATGGAGTCGTACTCGCCGTGATCCAAATCACCGATGACCAAGTGCTGAACGGACAGCACCTCCGCGTTCAACACACGTACGGAATGGACGACGTCTCCTCCTTCTTGATCTAGCAAGGGGGAAGGAAAGGTTGAGGAAGAAAGCTCCAGCAGCAGCACGACAGGGTGATGATGGTGGAGAGGCAGTACTCCGACAAAGCTTCGCCAAGCACTCAACGGAGGAGGAGAGGTGTTGGGGAGGGGAGGGGCTGCGCCTTGGATCAGGTGTTCAGCCCTCCGCTCGCCCCTCTATTTATAGGGGAAGGGGGAAGGGGGCCGGCCCCCTCTAGATGAGATCTAGAGGGGGCGGCGGCCAGGGAGGGGGGGCTTGCCCCCCAAGCAAGGGGGGCGTCCCCACTAGGGCCCCCCCCAACCCTAGGCGCATGGGCCCAGGGGGGGCGCGCCCAGCCCACCAGGGGCTGGTTACCCGCCCCTTGCGGCTCATGTGGCCCTCCGAGAGGGGTGGCCCCTCCCGGTGGACCCCCGGAACCCCTCCGGTGGCCCCGGTACAATACCGATATGCCCCCGAAACTTTCCGGTGTCCGTATGACAACTTCTCATATATAAATCTTCACCTCCGGACCATTCCGGGACTCCTCGTGACGTCCAGGATCTCATCTGGGACTCCGAACAACATTCAGTAATCACATACAAGTCATCCTAATAACCCTAGCGTCACCGAACCTTAAGTGTGTAGACCCTACGGGTTCGAGAGACATGCAGACATGACCGAGACGGCTCTCCGGTCAATAACCAACAACGGGATCTGGATACCCATGTTGGATCCCACGTGCTCCTCGATGATGTCATCATATGAACCACGATGTCGAGGATTCAATCAACCCCGTATACTATTCCCTTTGTCAATCGGTATGTTACTTGCCCGAGACTCAATCGTCGGTATTCCAATACCTCGTTCAGTCTCGTTACCGGCAAGTCACTTTACTCGTACCGTAATGCATGATCCCGTGACCAGACACTTGGTCACTTTGAGCTCATAATGATGATGCACTACCGAGTGGGCCCAGTGATACCTCTCCGTCATACGGAGTGACAAATCCCTGTCTCGATCCGTGTCAACCCAACAGACACTTTCGGAGATACCTGTAGTGCACCTTTATAGTCACCCAGTTATGTTGTGACGTTTGGTACACCCAAAGCACTCCTACGGTATCCGGGAGTTACACGATCTCATGGTATAAGGAAAAGATACTTGACATTGGAAAAGCTCTAGCAAAACGAACTACACGATCTTGTGCTATGCTTAGGATTGGGTCTTGTCCATCACGTCATTCTCCTAATGACGTGATCCCGTTGTCAATGACATCTAATGTCCATAGTCAGGAAACCATGACTATCTGTTGACCAATGAGCTAGTCAACTACAGGCTTACTAGGGACGTATTGTGGTCTATGTATTCACACGTGTATTACGATTTCCGGATAATACAATTATAGCATGAATAAAAGACAATTATCATGAACAAGGAAATATAATAATAATCCTTTTATTATTACCTCTAGGGCATATTTCCAACAATATATTGTGCCGAGCTGATGTTCTTTGAGTCCCCAGCTACGAGAGAGATTCCAGTTGATACCCAGAGCCTGACTACTGGACTGGTGAAGGTTACCCAGGGAGATGTCTCTGAGGCTCAGATTATGCAATGGCATCAGGAGCTGGCTCCGGGAGATTTTCAATGGGAGCTTATCTCCATTGAAGAACACGTGTTTAGGGTTGACTTCCCGTCGGTAGAGGACTTGCAGCGTCTGTTGAGCTTTGGGATGTGTAAGGTGCCAGGCACTAATTGCATTTTAGAGTTTCATGAGTGGAAGAAAGTGGAGCCTAAGGGGAAGCCTCTCACTCAGATGTGGTTACGTTTTTCTGGGGCACCCTCTGAGGCTCTGACAGATGTTCGTGTTGTGGATAGTATGGGTATCATGGTTGGTAAAACGGAGAAAGTGGATATGGAATTCACTCGAGCCCAGGGGGTGGCCAGATTGCGAGTTAGTGTTTTGGACATCGAGTTCGTCCCGGATGTGGTTAATAACTGGACCTATAAGGGAGAGGTTTTCCCCCTTGAGATTGAGTTTGAGGACGCCGAGTTGTTTGCTGAGGCGGTTAATGGTGCTGATGTGGATATGCACGAGGGGGACGATAATGCTGGTGCTAGGGAGGAACCGACTGATGAGGCTGGACGAGAGTTGTCCAACGGATCAGGACCAGCGGCTCAGGTGCCCGAGACTGGAGCCGGGGTAGAGCCGGCCCCAGCTACGTCGGTGCCTAAGAGCACATTGCAGTTTGGATCTTTTCAGCCTGTGTCTGCTCCTCCTAGGCTTTGGAGCGATCGGGTGAACTCGGATGATGCTTTCGAGTGCTCGCTCCCAGTGTTGGATTTTGGATCTACTGTCCGTCCCGTGGTAGGAGGCCGTGGGACGGGCCTCTCCGAGACGACCTTGGGGAGGGGGAGGGACGTGGAGCCTCAGGTGGTTCCGTTCCTCCCAGGGTCCCCTGCGCCCTCGTGCAGCCAGATGGCGGCTGATTCGGTGGTTCTACCAGGGGGGCGGGAGTTCGGGGCAGGCGGCCACGACTTCCTCTCCTTCTACCCTCTTGCCGGTGATGTCAGCCTCGCCGTCGTTGGCCGGCCGAGGAGGGGTCCGTCTGGGGCAGGTGGCCTCGGACGTTTCCCGTGCGGGTCCCGTTTCTGCGGTGGTCTCTCCTAAGGAGCTGGGTGGGAGTCAGGGGCAGGTGGCCCCGGTCCTTCCGGCGCCTCCGGCTGTCGGGACGGTGTCGCCCTCAGGCTTGAGGGCTGCGGTGGGGGGGGGGGGTGCTCGGGCAGGCGGCTCCGGCACCTTCTCCCCCCAGCTTCCCGTTCATCCGACGGGGGAGTCCTTCGCCGCTGCCTCCTCCGAGTGCCACTACTCGGGAGGAGGTTATTGCCTTTGGCAGGATCCCCGACCCGGTCTCTGAGGGGAGACGGATGAGTTCTCGTCTCTAGGATCATCCGGAGGTTGATGATATGTAGCAAAGGTGCGCTATGAGGGCGGCCAAGCTTCATGACATTGAGGTCACTACCGGTATGTCAGTCAACATATACAATTCTATTCTGCATTTTTCTACGGTTGAGATTATTCATAATGCAAATCAAGTAGGGGTTTTGCTAGGGAATACCAATTCTGAAATTTCCAACTCGGTTAATGATCTCCTTGATCTGGAAGCGGAACGCGCTTTAGAAACCATTCGAAACCTAGCGGCAGTGAGGCCTATGAATGATGCTGAGATTGATGCGTTGGGGGTGAGAGTGCTTGACAATTTGTGTGCGGACCTTGCACCATCCACTAATGAGTCCGACGAGGAGGAGGTTAGTGTAGAAGTTGTAGTGAATCAACCACCCGAGCCCGGTTATGAGGACCGGATGGTGGACAATGATAAACCCAAACGTAAGTGGAAGCGGAAGGTGTATCTCGCATCTGCGGTACGTAGGAGTGCTAGGATTCGTACGGCAAAAAAAATTCATGATGACTTATGAAAGGAATCTTTTGGAATAGCAGAGGTCTGAAGGACTTGGCTAAAAGAAGGTTTCTCGCTGAGGCGTCTCTGGAGCATCGATTAGATTTCATTGCTCTCTCTGAAACTGGTAGAGATAATTTTGCTCCTCAGTTTCTTTCCTCTCTTGTGGGTGGTGTTGATTTCGACTGGCATTGCCTACCTCCGCGAGGACGATCGGGAGGAATCTTGCTAGGAGTGAGATGCGATTCCCTTGAGGTCTGGAGTGTAGTGATGGGCAACTTTGCGGTTAAGTTTCGGGTTAGGTCTAAAGTTGATGGTTTCAACTGGGCTTTGGTGGCGGTTTATGGTGCCGCACAGCCGGAGCTTAAACCAGAGTTTCTGGCGGACTTGGTTCGAATTTGTGGGTCCGAGCAGCTTCTGATGTTGGTCGGGGGTGATTTCAATATCATTCGGAGGAGAGAGGATAAGAATAATGATAACTTTGACGGCAGATGGTCGTTTATGTTCAATACCATTATTGAGAGCTTGGATCTGAGGGAGATAGAGCTTTCTGGTCGAAAGTTTACCTGGGCTAATGCTTTGCCAAACCCGACATATGAAAAGCTTGATCGAGTTCTCGCGAGCGTGGAGTGGGAACAGAAGTTCCCTCTTGTTACGGTACAAGCTCCCTCGCGGGGAATATCCAATCACACACCACTGTTCGTGGACTCCGGGGAGTCGAACCATGTGGGAAACAAAGACACCTTCTCATTCGAGATGGCCTGGTTCGAACATGAGGCATTCTTAGACCTCATTGCCAGGGAATGGGCTAAGGGTGTAGGAGGTAGGACGGCAGTCGAGCGTTGGCAGAATAAAATTAGGCATTTGAGAAGCTTCTTACGGGGTTGGGCTAAGCACCTCAGTGGGGTGTATAAGATTGAGAAGGATAGGCTCCTTTCTCTTATATAGGCCCTGGACATAAAAGCTGAATCCGCGATTCTGCTACCCGCTGAGCTCGAGGTTAAGACTGAGGCGGAGAAGAGGTTGAAAGAACTTATCCGCGAAGAAGAGTTGAAGTGGGCGTTGCGAGCTAAGGTTCGCAAAGTGGTCCAAGGGGACGCCAATACTCAATTCTTTCACCTGATTGCCAATGGTAAGCACAGAAAGAAGCGTATCTTCCAACTTGAACAAGATGAGGGTACTATTGTTGGGCAGGATAATCTCAAAACATATATTACCGAGTATTATAGGCAGTTATTTGGACCTCCGGAGGTTAATTGTGTGACCCTCGATGAGTCTAGGACTGAGGATGTACCTCAATTGTCTGCTGCCGATAATGATATCTTGCTTGCCCCGTTTTCGGAGAAGGAGGTGTTTGATGCTATTGCACAAATGAAAAGCAATAAGGCTCCCGGACCGGATGGGTTCCAAGCCAAGTTCTATAAAAAGTGTTGGCACATTATTAAGGGGGATTTGTTACCTATGTTTCAGGATCTTTTCTCTGGACAACTTCAATTATTTCACTTGAATTTTGGAACTATCACATTGCTCCCTAAGAAAATGGAGGCTGTAAGAATTGAGCAGTTCAGGCCGATTTGCCTCCTCAATGTTAGTTTCAAAATCTTCACCAAGGTCGTGACTAATAGGCTCTCACAGATTGCGCATTCTGTGGTGCAACAATCCCAAACTGCTTTCATGCCGGACAGAAACATCCTTGAAGGGGTGGTTGTCCTTCGTGAAATGCTCCATGAAATTCACTCCAAAAAATTAGATGGGGTAATTTTTAAGGTGAATTTCGAAAAAGTGTACGATAAGGTCAAGTGGCCATTCCTCCAACAGGCATTGCGTATGAAAGGTTTTGATGACGCCTGGCGCCGGCAGGTCGAATCATTTACGCAAAAAGGGAGAGTGGGAATTAAAGTGAATGACAATATAGGTCATTATTTCCAGACTCATAAAGGCCTCAGACAAGGAGATCCGATGTCCCCTATCATGTTTAACATTGTGGTGGATATGTTAGCAATTTTGATAGGGATGGCTAAGGAGAATGGTCAAGTGGGTGGTTTGGTACCTCATCTTGTTGATGGAGGTGTATCCATCCTTCAATGCACTGATGATACAATCATCTTTATGGAGCACGACTTGGCCAAGGCGAGAAATATGAAGTTGTTGTTATGCCTCTTTGAACAATTGTCCGGGTTAAAGATTAACTTTCATAAGAGCGAGTTGTTCTGCTTTGGTAGAGCCAAAGACGAACAGGAGTCTTATAGGCAATTGTTTGGGTGCGAGTTGGGGAGTTTGCCCTTCTCCTACCTTGGTATTCTGTTACACCATCGTAGGCTGACAAACAGAGAGTGGAAGTGTATCGAGGACCGATTTGAGAGGAAACTGAGTTGATGGAAGGGTAAGCTCATGTCATACGGAGGCCGGTTAATCTTGATAAATTTGGTGCTCACGAGTATGCCTATGTTCCTCTTATCGTTCTTTGAGGTCCCGGTTGGTGTTAGGAAAAGACTGGACTTCTATCAATCATGCTTCTGTTGGCAGGGTGATGAACTTAAAAGAAAATACCGGCTTGCTAAATGGGATATTATCTGTCGACCCAAAGACCAAGGAGGGCTTGGTATTGAGAATCTTGAAGTTAAGAACAGATGCCTTCTTAGTAAGTGGTTGTGGAAGCTCGCTTCCGGGACTGAAGCCATGTGGGCGCAGATCCTTCGCAGCAAGTACCTCCAGACTAGAACTCTGTCCCAGGTAACAGTTAGGCCGACTGACTCGCCTTTCTGGAAAGGACTCATGAAAGTTAACCAATTAATGTTCAATAGGACAAGAGTTGTTATTGGAAATGGTGCCACTACACGGTTCTGGGAGGATACTTGGCTTCGCGACTCACCCTTGGCCATTCAATATCTGTCTTTATATCGTATTGCTCAACGACGTGAGGTGTTCGTTGCAACGGTATTTCAATCTATCCCCCTTAATATTCAGTTTAGACGGTCGCTAGCGGGCAATCGTTGGGAAGTTTGGCTCCATTTAGTTAGGAGACTAATGGAGGTTCAACTTTCTGACCAACCTGATGAATTACGCTCGAAGTTAACTAGGTCTGGAGTATTTACAGTTAAGTCAATGTATATTGATGTTATTAATTCGAACTCCATTCCAACTTCCAAGAGTGTCTGGGATGTCAAAGTTCCTTTGAAAATAAAAGTGTTTATGTGGTTTGTCCATAAACAAGTTATTCTAACAAAGGACAACTTAATAAAGCGTAATTGGACAGGACCTACTAGGTGTAGTTTCTGTGATCGGGATGAGACGATTAGGCATCTCTTTTTTGATTGCCCGTTGGCCAAGGTCCTTTGGCAGACGGTCCACATTGCTTTTAACATTACTCCACCGACTACTGTTAATGCTTTATTTGGGATTTGGCTTAATGGGATTGAGTCTACCTTAGCAAGACATATTCGGGTTGGAGTCTGCGCTTTGCTGTGGACCACCTGGCTTTGCAGAAATGATTTGGTTTTTAACAGAACTTCACGGATTCATTTTTTGCAGGTTATTTTCCGAGCTACGGCAGTGATCCGTTCGTGGTCGCTACTCACTCCGATGGAGGTCAGGGAGCATTTGGTTACTGGGTCTATCCGTTGGGAGATGGTAGCTCGGGATATCTTCAACCGGTTTGGATGGCGGTCATGTAATAGGATAGGCAATTAGTTTACCTACCTTTTTTAGCCAGCCGGTTGTGGCATCTTTTCCTGGCTAGTTTGTGTATCTAGCCTTTTGCGCTCTGTGTGAGCTGCTTTTTCTTTCTTTAAGTTTGAGTCTTTGGAACTTTGTTGGCACATTCTGTTTCTTGCTTAATAAGATGGCCGTATGCATCACTCTTGATGCAGAGGCCGGGGAACCCCCCTTTTCGAATAGAAAAAAAAGAAAAAAAACCTTGCAAAGAGGCAACATAAACATCATTGACGTCGATGTCACTTGAGCTAGTGTAATCATCAGTAGTTAAATAGTATCACTACTAGAAAAACACCTAATAGTCTCGGTTCGTAAGGGCCTTTAGTCCCGGTTCATGAACCGGGACTAATGGGTCGTTACTAATACCTCCACCCATTAGTCCCGGTTCAAACACGAACCGGGACCAATGTTCCTCCACGTGGCCCTGTGCGCCGAGCCTAGTCAGGGGGCCTTTGGTGTCGGTTGATGGCTCCAACCGGGACCAAAAGGCATCCACGCGTCAGCATTCCAGTGGCAGGGGTTATTTATTTATTTTTTTGAAAGGAGGGGGGGGTTGGGGGTTTTGGGGGGTTAATTTAGGTGTTTCATATATTGTGTTAGCTAGCTAATTAATAGAGAGAAGTGACCTCTCTTATGTCCGTGCTTGGTCGATGCTACGTACTATATATACATAAGTGATCAAGAGAACCATTCAGTACAGAAGTTCGTCATGCATACCGAGAGAAGTAATCGATCGACCTCTCCTTCTCCGAGAGATTGGTCGAACAACAAGTTTTCGTATATCATGTATCTGACGCTACTGGCTACATACATGTACAATATGTATAAGATCTCTTAATTACAATCCCCTAGCAATTGAAATCAATTTCCACATGGTATTCTCCGGCTTTATTGATGACGTGGTCAAGAAAGAATCCCGCCAATTCCTCTTGAATTGCTTTCATGCGATCTGGTTCTAGGAGTTCATTCCGCATCTGCCACGTCTAATTTGAAGAAGGGGGTTAATTAATACATATATTATGAATGAAACTCAACAGAAATGATGGTGTAATAAAATTAAATTGTGAATATTATTGCTTACGCACTTCATGTTGTCTTTGAGAGTAGCCCCGCTTGTTTTTCAAAGTCGCGTTGTGGATGAACTCACACACGTAGTATCCACAGAAATCATTCCCTTCTTCCTGCCACAAGCACTTTACGAGAAATAGATGTCAATCAAACTGATAATGAAGCATTATAAATGGCATTGATGAAAGTATAGCTATAGAATCAACGGGAGATGCACGCAACTAGCTAGCCAGTAGTACTTACTTTTGGGTATGTATATCGCAGCTCCTTCAGCAGTCCCGGAGCTTGTGCGGTGAACTGTTTCCAAACCCTGCAAGACAAAGAAAATAATTATTATTACTTGAGATATCAGGAAATGAACAAAAAGTTGCCGATATGGTGCGATAATGATCGATTGAACTTACTTGCTGAGCATTTCAGTCATGTCCGCATAGGATTTGGGATCTTTCCGTCTCGAGTCTAAGACGGTTACTAGTCCACGCTCAAGCTTAATCTCCAGAAGAATATAGTGGTACCTGCGCACGCATGCATAACTCATCAATTACATTACTATAACCACGCTCGAGTAATAAGGGAAACCGAATATGCACACAACAGTAACACTCACTTGCCGTTGTAAGGAAAGAGTATGGTATCTTTGTTTTGATTTTTGATCAACGATTGTAGCACGTTGTCCTCGGTTTCTTTGATGTCCTTTTTAACCAGAAATTCATCTATGATATTTGCGTTAATGAACCCAATATCATAAATTTCTTGTTTTTTGCACTCGGCGATCTTCAATCTGCATAATATATTGAGGATAATTAATTATAAATACATGAAATGAAAGAGCCGAGCTATATATAGAGACTTAATGACAGAAATAGTACTTACAGACAGTAGCAAAAGACCATTAGTTTATCGAGGGCCTTTTGATTGAAGAACGCGAAGAACTCATCAAATGGAACAGTCCACAGATCATTTGCAACGAGGTCGTGCTCCTCTTTAATATTCAGATACAAATCATTCATACCCTCAGACTCTCTGTAGGTTTCCATGTACCAATTATGGAATCTTCGCATCATTGTTGTCAGTGATTTTTCATCTTTGACGAGAGGCTTCCCATACTTGTATCTGTGTTCATCCACCTCCAAGAAATCAGGAAGTGCATCGTCAGGCAGGTAATCTTCAAGATTGCCATAACCGGCCACCGTCCCCGGAGCATTAGACACATTGAGCGGGGGGCACGATTGTTGTGCTTGTTCGCCGAGCTGGGCAATTTTTTTCCCTTTGCTCGTTCTTTTGACCTTTTAGCACTGACAGTAGTTCCCGACCGCTGGGCTTGGAGATATGTCTGTTCAGTAATCCGCTCATAGTTGGTTCTCGGTGGAGACTTTGGTGGTTTCCTCAGGGCATCGATAGTGCGCTTTGCTTTCACTAGATCTACCTTCTCCTCCGGAGGTGGATGTCTCTTTGCTTTCACCCCTTCAAAGAACTCCTTCACGTGGGTCCGCACAATCATATCGTTTTCCTCCTCGGTCCTCTTGTACGGTAACTTCTCTAGAGGCTTGAGAGGTGGACCGTATATGTATTGCCTCCTGCCTCTGGTTGTGCTGCTAGACGCCGGAGCAGATGGAGCGGCTGCGGCGTCTGTCTTCTTTCGTGCTTGCTTACGAGGCGGAGGAGAAGGAGTACGACGCGCCGGAGCAGCCGGGGCGGCGGTGGGTCTCTTCCGCCCTTGCTGGCGAGGCGGAGAAGGAGGAGGCTGCTGGCTGCTCGGGAGCGCCGACGCAGGCGGAGAAGGAGGCGGAGTGCCGCCACGCGCCGGAGAAGGAGGCGGAGTGCCGCCACGCGTGCCCTGATCGTCACTCACCGGAGGAGGAGGCGGTGGAGGAGGCGGAGTGCCCTGACTCGCCGGAGGTGGAGGAGGAGGCAGAGGCGTCCAGTTCGGAAGGTTGATGAGCTCCTTCCGCCATAGAGTCTTCAGAGCAGAACCCAGCCTAGTCTCCCCTTCGCCGGTAGGGTGGTCAAGCACGAGGTCCTCAAATCCCTCCGTTATTTCATCCACCATCACCTTAGCATATCCTTATGGAATCGGCCGGCAGTGATAAGTTGCTCCGGATCCACTAGGATAAACAGAGCCAACAGCCGCCTTGACCTTCAAATTCATCCATCGCACCATAATGTGGCAATGTTGAGACTCCGTGATAGCATCCATGGGATAGCTGGCAGGAGCCGTCAAGACATGCTCCGGCTGAAGCAGCTCGGTGGAAGCCACGCTTCTTCTCCGCTGAGATGGCAGGGTATCTTCGGGGGAAGCTTCGGCAGGTCGTTTGCTCCGATCTGCTGCTTCTCGTTCATCTTCTCGTTCCTCTAGCCCCATTAACCTTTCGTGCAGCGCCTGCAGTTGGCCCTGCTCCAGTTTCTTCCTCCTCTCGTGGGCTTTGTAACCCCCTGCATCCGGAAAACCAACATTCCACGGAATGGAGCCTGGCGTGCCTCGTGTCCGTCCAGGGTGCTCAGGATTCCCGAGGGCCATTGTGAGCTCGTCCTTCTCCCTGTCTGGTACGAACGTCCCTTTCTGCGCTGCATTGATATACTTCCGAAGGTTCTTGACTGGTATTTCCAGTTGCTCGTCCGTCCAACAGCACATCCCTGGTACAGGGTCCAAGGTTCCGCCAGCCCCGACGAACCAAGTCCGGCAACGGTCTGGCCATCTCATTGTCTCTGGTTCGATCCCTTTTTCAAGCAGATCATTCTCAGCCTTGGACCACTTAGACCGGGCTTTGAGGTAGCCACCTGACCCCGTGCGATGGTGAAGCTTCTTCTTCGCAGCATTTTGCTTGTTCGTCGCTGACATCTTCTTACTCTTTTCTGATGTCTTGTGGGCCACAAATGCGGGCCAATGATCTTTGATCTTCTCATATTTGCCGATGAATTCTGGTGTCTTTTTTTTCGAAAAATGGTTCAACTCTTTCCTCCACCTCCTGAATAGGGTTGCCATCTTCTTAAGAGCACATGACTTGATTAATTGCTCTTTAACTGGCTTCTCCGGATCCTCCTCTGGCGGTAGGGTGAAATTTGCCTTCAGCTGAGTCCAAAGATCTTCTTTCTGCATATCATTGACATAAGACACCTCAGGGTCGTCCTTAGGCTTATACCATTGCTGGATGCTGATCAGGATCTTGTCCCTAACAAGAACCCCGCACTGAGCAGAAAATGCGTTCTTTGTCCGGATGGGTTCAATCGGTTCGCCGTCGGGCGCGATTTCTATGATCTCAAACCTTTCATCCGAGCTCAACTTTTTCTTCGGGCCTCGTCTCCTTACCGAAGTTGTGCTCGATCCGGAGGGCTAGAAATTAAAAGGAAGAAAGACGAGAGTAATTAATATGTGTACATATACCAAAACAGTGAATGCATCAATTAACTAGTCAGCACGGGCTTAACTAATATATATATACCTGGCCGGACTCGGTTCGATCACCGGAGCAGTCAGCACGGTCTCCTTCTTGTACCTCCATTGGGTCATCACCGGAGCCATCATGAACATAGCCCTCTTCTTGTACTGGCATTAATGGGCCGGAGCCATCATGAACATAGCCCTCTTCTTCACCTCCTGCCTCACCAACGACGTCGATGAAAAATGACGCAACAACATCAGTTCCTTCTGCGATCATCTCCCCCAACATCGCTTCTGTTGCTTCGTCTCGGTAGTGCTCCATAGTTTCTGCAAATATTTACAACATATCAATTATTATTCAAAAACATGGTACAGATGGATATATATTAGTGGCAAACGTAGAACTAGCTAGCTAATCACAATAAGGAATCATGTTAGTGGCCTCGACGCTGCTTCTCTAGGGTTTGGGATCGCCTCGACACAACGCTTCAAGGGTTTGGGGTGGCCTCGATGAAAACACTCTTTTAACTTGGTAAATTTGGGTGGCCTCGAGAGTTTTTGTCGAGAGAGAGGGCCGAGGGGGGTGTTGCCGTTGTATAGGTTATCACGGTCGAGAGGGGGTATATATATCGACCGCCCCTCATGTCGAAGTTATCTCGAGGGGGCGGGGAGGGCGAAGGCGAGCAGCCTGACGGCGACAGACCCGATAAAACATAAGAAAACGAAGAAGAGATAAAAAGAGGAGAAGAAGAAAGGAATAGAGGAGAAGATTGAAGAAAAAAAAGAAGAAAAAAAAAGAGGAGAAGAAGAAAGGAATAGAGGAGAAGAAGAAAAAATAGAATTTTTCTATTTTTTCTTCTTCTCCTCTTCCTTTTCTTCTTTTTTGTTCTTCTTATTTATTTCTCCTCTATTCCTTTCTTTCTTCTTCTCCTCTTCTTTTTCTTCTTCTCCGTCGAGAAAGGAAAATAATTAAGGAAAAGGAAGAAAAGAGGAAGAAGGAAGAGAAGGAAGAAGAAGAAGAAAGGAATAGAGGACAAGAAGAAAAAATAGAATTTTTTTTCTATTTTTTCTTCTTCTCCTCTTCTTTTTCTTCTTTTTTCTTCTTCTTATTTATTTCTCCTCTTCTTTTCCTCTCCTCTTCTTCTCTTTTCTTCCTCTTCTTATTTTCCTTTTTCCTCTCATTCTTTTTCTTCTTCTTCTTCCTTTTTCCTTCTTCCTCTTTTCTTCCTTTTCCTTATTTTACTTTTTCCTCTACACTAACCTAATTAAAATGCACTAACCTAAAATCGATATCTACTAACAACCTAAATAAAAAATTAATACATATATGAAACACATATATAAACAAAAAAATGATATGAACATTATATTCATACATACATATATCCACATCCATTCATCATATAGCTATACCACATACATATATACATTAATTTTATATATGAAAAAAATGCAATGAACAAAAAAATACACATGTATGTATGAACTGAAGACAGAGCCTCGACGGCGGCGGCTCACAACGGGGGCGGCCGGTGAGGGCGACGGCGGCGGCGGCGAGGGCGTCGGCGACGACCACGTACGGCGGGCCGGGGCAGGGGCGTGGCCGGCGACGACGGCGACGGTGACGGCGACGACGGGCGCAGATGACGGCGACAACGGGCGCGGGCGACGACGACGGCGTCGGCCGCGGGCGGCGTCGGGGCGGCGCGCGGACGGCGTCTGGGTGGCGGGCGGCGGCGGGGGCAGCGGACGGTGTCTGGGCGGCGGGCGGCGGCGGGGCAGCGGACGGCGTCGATCTGGGCAGCCTGGCAGCGTCGTCGGGCGGCAACTGGCGATGTGTTCGTCAAATTTTCCTAACTGCTGTATATATACCAAGGGCATTGGTCCCAGTTCGTGACTCCAACTGGGACTAATGCCCCCTTTAGTCCCGGTTGGTACCACCAATCGGGACCAAGGCCTCTTTTCAGCAGCCCAATGGGCGGGAAGCGGCAACCTTTGGTCCCGGTTGGTGGCACCAACCGGGACTAATGCCCCCCACTTGGCACCAACCGGGAACAAAGGGCCCTGTGCTGCCCGCGTTGGGGCCAAAGTTTAGTCCCAATTCGCTAGTTGAGAGGGGCGCACAGTGGTTTATAAGCCCCACTGCCGCACCCCTCTCGAGCTCCTCTCCACCGTAGGCTTGCGGGCCTATATGCTACTGCTTTGCGTGATGGGCCTGCTGGGCCTACTGCAGGCCTGAATCCTGGCCCATTGTATGGTTTGTAGTCGTATTCAGGCCGTGGGGGCCCAGTAGGAGGCAACTTTTTTTGTTTTCTTTCTAGCTTTATTTATTTCATTTTGTTTCTACTTACAACAAAATACTTATTGTTGCTATTTTTAATTATTTTCTAGTTTTTTGTTTTGTTTTCTGCATTATTTATTTTCTTTTGTTTTTTCCTTTATTTTTTATTTCTTTTTGCTTTTAGTTCTGAAAAAATTATAAACTTTCTGTTAGTGCCATTAGTTTTCAAATTTGAAAACATTTTTTTTGTTTTTTTGTTTTCTTTCTTGCTTTATTTATTTTTATTTTGTTTGTACTTACAACAAAATACTTATTGTTTCTATTTTTAATTGTTTTTTTGTTTTGTTTTCTGCATTATTTATTTTCTTTTGTTTTTTGCTTTATTTTTCAATTCTTTTTGCTTTTAGTTTTAGGAAAATTATAAACTTTCTGTTAGTGCCATTAGTTTTCAAATTTGAAAACACTTTTTTTGTTTTTCTGTTTTCTTTCTTGCTTTATTTATTTTATTTTGTTTCTACTTACAACAAAATACTTATTGTTGCTATTTTCAATTATTACGAGTGCCAAACCATAAGACATTAAAGCATTTCAAATGAACTATGAAAAAGTTGAAAGTTGGCATGGTATCATAAATTGACCCACATAGCATGTGCATGTACAAAATGGACAATGGTATCATACTCGTCAGTTACAAAGTTGGCATGGTATCATCATAATAGTTGCGGGAGAAAGTCTTCACTTTTTCTTTGCTTGTGTCATTTGCTTATTGCGCTGTAACCATGGATAATCTTCATCGTTTATCAAGATGCTGGGGTCAGCCTTGACTTTGAAGGGAGGAATTTCATGAAACTTTTCATAATCTTCAGACATGTCTGTCTTGTCCTCCACTCCCACGATGTCCCTTTTTCCTGAAAGAACTATGTGGCACTTTGGATCATCGTATGATGTATTCGCTTCCTTATCTTTTCTCTTTCTCGGTCTGGTAGACATGTCCTTCACATAGATAACATGTGCCACATCATTGGCTAGGACGAACGGTTCGTCAGTGTACCCAAGATTTTTCAGATCCACTGTTGTCATTCCGTACTGTGGGTCTACCTATACCCTGCCTCCTGACAGATTGACCCATTTGCACTTAAACAAAGGGACCTTAAAATCATGTCCGTAGTCAAGTTCCCATATGTCCACTATGTAACCATAATATGTGTCCTTTCCCATCTCGGTTGTTGCATCAAAGCGGACACCGCTATTTTGGTTGGTGCTCTTTTGATCTTGGTCAATCGTGTAAAATGTATTCCCGTTTATCTCGTATCCTTTCCAAATCAATACAGTCAAAGATGGTCCCCTAGACAACAAGTACAGCTCATCATAAATAGTGTTGTCACCTCTGATACGTGCTTCCAACCAACTGCTGAAAGTCCTGATGTGTTCACATGTAATCCAGTCGTCGCACTGCTCCGGGTGTTTGGAGCGCAGACTGTTCTTGGGTTCATCGACATACGGGGTCACCAAGGTAGAGTTATGTAGAACTGTGTAGTGTGTTTGAGACCAAGAATATCCGTCCCTGCATATTATTGAGTCCCTTCCAAGCGTGCCTTTTCTAGTCAGTCTCCCCTCATACCGCGATTTAGAGAGACCTATCTTCTTAAGGCCAGGAATGAAGTCAACACAAAACCCGATGACATCCTCTGTTTGATGGCCCATGGAGATGCTTCCTTCTGGCCTAGCACGGTTACGGACATATTTCTTTAGGACTCCCATGAACCTCTCAAAGGGGTACATATTGTGTAGAAATACGGGGCCCAGAATGACAATCTCGTCAACTAGATGAACTAGGACGTGCGTCATGATATTGAAGAAGGATGGTGGGAACACCAGCTCGAAACTGACAAGACATTGCACCACATCACTCCTTAGCCTTGGTATGATTTCTGGATCGATCACCTTCTGAGAGATAGCATTGAGGAATGCACATAGCTTCACAATGGCTAATCGGACGTTTTCCGGTAGAAGCCCCCTCAATGCAACCGGAAGCAGTTGCGTCATAATCACCTGGCGGTCATGAGACTTTAGGTTTTGAAACTTTTTCTCTGACATATTTATTATTCTTTTATATTCGACGAGAAGCCAGTCGGGACCTTCATACTAAGCAGGCATTCAAAGAAGATTTCCTTCTCTTCTTTGGTAAGAGCATAGCTGGCAGGACCTTCATACTGCTTTGGAGGCATGCCGTCTTTTTCGTGCGAACGTTGCAGGTCCTCCCATGCCTCAGCTATATCTTTTATCTTTCCATACATGCCCAAGAAGCCTAGCAGGTTCATGCAAATGTTCTTCGTCACGTGCATCACGTCGATCGAAGAGCGGACCTCTAGGTCTTTCCAGTAGGGTAGGTCCCAAAATATAGATTTCTTCTTCCACATGGGTGCGTGTCCCCCAGTGTCACTTGGAACAACTAGGGACCCTTTCCAAAGATTATGTGTAAATCATTGACCATAGCAAGTACGTGATCACCGGTACGCATGGCGGGCTTCCTCCGGTGATCTGCCTCGCCTTCGAAATGCTCGCCTTTCTTTCGACATTGATGGTTGGTCGGAAGAAATCGACGATGGCCCAGGTGCACATTCTTCCTGCAGCTTGCCAGGTATATACTATCGGTGTCAAGTAAACAGTGCATGCATGCGTGGTATCCCTTGTTTGTCTGTCCTGAAAGGTTACCAAGAGCGGGCCAATCGTTGATGGTCACGAACACCAACGCCTTTAGGTGAAATTCTCCTGTTTTGTGTTGATCCCACGTACGTACACCGTTTCCACTCCACAGCTGTAAACGTTCTTCAACTAATGGACTTAGGTACACATCAATGTCGTTGCCGGGTTGCTTAGGGCCTTGGATTAGAATTGGCATCATAATGAACTTCCGCTTCATGCACATCCAAGGAGGAAGGTTATACATACATAGAGTCACGGGTCAGGTGCTGTGATTGCTGCTCTGCTCCCTGAAAGGATTAATGCCATCCGCACTTAAAGCAAACCATACGTTCCTTGGGTCACTTGCAAACTCATCCCAGTACTTTCTCTCGATTTTTCTCCATTGTGACCCGTCAGCGGGTGCTCTCAACTTCCCGTCTTTCTTACGGTCCTCACTGTGCCATCGCATCAACTTGGCATGCTCTCCATTTCTGAACAGACATTTCAACCGTGGTATTATAGGAGCATACCACATCACCTTCGCAGGAACCCTCTTCATGGGGGGCCCGCCGTCAACATCATCAGGGTCATCTCGTCTGATCTTATACCGTAATGCACCGCATACCGGGCATGCGTTTAGTTCCTTGTACGCACCGCGGTCGAGGATGCAGTCATTAGGGCATGCACGTATCTTCTGCACCTCCAATCCTAGAGGGCATACGACCTTCTTTGCTGCGTATGTACTGTCGGGCAATTCGTTATCCTTTGGAAACTTCTTCAATATTTTCAGTAGCTTCTCAAATCCTTTGTCAGGCACAACATTCTCTGCCTTCCACTGCAGCAATTCCAGTACGGTACCGAGCTTTGTGTTGCCATCTTCGCTATTGGGGTACAACCCTTTTTTGTGGTCCTCTAACTTGCAGTCGAACTTCAGCTTCTCCTTTTGACTTTCGCATTGCGTCCTTGCATCGACAATGACCCGGCGGAGATCATCATCATCGGGCACATCGTCTGGTTCCTCTTGATCTTCAGCAGCTTCACCTGTTGCAGCATCATCGTGCACATCGTCTAGTTCCTCTTGATCTTCAGTAGCATCACCATATTCAGGGGGCACATAGTTGTCATCGTACTTTTCTTCTTCGCCGTCTTCCATCATAACCCCTATTTCTCCATGCCTCGTCCAAACATTATAGTGTGGCATGAAACCCTTGTAAAGCAGGTGGGTGTGAAGGATTTTCCAGTCAGAGTAAGACTTCGTATTCCCACATATAGGGCATGGACAACACATAAAACCATTCTGCTTGTTTGCCTCAGCCACTTCGAGAAATTCATGCACGCCCTTAATGTACTCGGAGGTGTGTCTTGAACCGTACATCCATTGCCAGTTCATCTGCGTGCATTATATATAATTAAGTGTGTCAAAAATCATTACAGAACATCATGAATAGATAATTAAGTGACCAAATTAATAGAAGTTCATCATCACATTAAAACCAAAGTACATACATAGTTCTCATCTAACAACATAAAGCTCTGCAGAGCATCTAAATTAATTAAACCATACACTCAAACTATGTAAAACATTTCAATGCGAAAACAAATGCGATCACAATCGCAACCAATGTAACAACTGATCCAACGGCATAATGATACCAAGCCTCGGTATGAAAGGCATATTTTCTAATCTTTCTAATCTTCAAGCGCATTGCATCCATCTTGATCTTGTGATCATCGACGACATCCGCAACATGCAACTCCAATATCATCTTCTCCTCCTCAATTTTTCTAATTTTTTCCTTCAACAAATTGTTTTCTTCTTCAACTAAATTTAACCTCTTGACAATAGGGTCAGTTGGAATTTCCGGTTCAACAACCTCCTAGATAAATAAAATCTATGTCACGTTGGTCGGCATAATTGTCATAAACAATAGATGAAACAATAGTTATGAAAAGATAATATATACCACATCCGAATCATAGACAAAACGAGGACCGACGGGGGCGGATACCAAAACCATCGCACTATAAAAGATGCAATAATAAAAGTAAGAAAATTATACAAGTATCTATATAAACATACAAGTAAGAATATATTTTTCCTTTCAGAAAGAAGATAAGAGCAAGAGGCTCACCACGGTGGTGCCGGCGACGAGATCGGCATGGGCGATCGACGGCGGTGAAGACGGGGACGGGATGTGACGGACTGCTAGACCTAGACAAATATTGAGGAAAATGGAGCTTGGAGGTCGAGCTTGGAGAGGAGAAATCTTAAGTAGTGTGCCTCGGACATTCCATCGAACACCTCGTGTGCATAGGAGGTGAGCTAGAGCACCACAAAGCTCTCCCCTCGCCGGCCACGAAAAACAGAGCACTAGGAGTGCTCTGCTTGCGGGCGAGGGGTATATATAGGCAACTAACTGGTCCCGGTTCGTGCCACGAACCGGGACTAAAGGGCAGCCTTTGGTCCCGGTTCAAGCCACCAACCGGAACCAATGGTGGTGGGCCAGGAGCGGGGCGCATTGGTCCCGGTTCGTCCCACTAACCGGGACCAATAGGTCCAGCCGAACCGGGACCAATGGCCCACGTGGCCCGGCTGGCCCCCGAGGCTCACGAACCGGGTCCAATGCCCCCATTGGTCCCGGTTCTGGATTGAACTGGGACTAATGGGCTGACCCGGCCTGGACCATTGCCCCCTTTTCTACTAGTGTATTGTTAATTTACTCTTGCGGAAGTGCTTGGTGCTACATCTGTTGCTAAGTAGCATATACTCTCTCAGTAAAGAAATATAAGAGCGTAGTGATCTAAACGCTTTTATATTTCTTTACGGAGGGAGTACTAAGTTACTTATGTAGCGTGCAATCGAGGGGACATTAGATGTCAACCACCGATTGGTAGCAAGTAGTAATTAACCGTGGTGCATATAAGTGGATCCATTAATATTTTGGTGTGGTAGATGTTGGTATATTTTTGTACAGACTTGCTCACACTCAAACCTAAATAAATTTGATTTAGGACAATTTTGAATGGAGGAGTATCTCTTTAACCAAAAAGTCTGTTTTGTGCTAGTTATATACATTATAATTTCTTTTTTTTGCGGGAAGCACCCCAGATCCATTAAGTATTACAAGTGATATAACAAACTTGTAAGGGCATATTTATCCCTTAGTAGTTTTGGTGATTGATGACAATGCTTTTGCGGACTAATCGTGTGCATTGAGCATTTCAGATATATCATGTCTAAACACAAGACGATTTGGTGCCCTCGACTATTGAAGACGATGTTTCTCTACGGTTCTTTTCGATGGATTTGAGTCGTAGGAAAGCCGTACTATTAAGAGGGGGTCCGCATTGGTAAGGTTTGGGTGGAATCAACACCTACACGTCTGTTCCTTTTTGCACCACCTTTCCTTTGGCTCTTTAGAGCATCCTCCAACTCTTCGTGTCTCTGCAAAATGAAGGACTCCTAGTGTTGCTGAACTGAGGCAGGCGGTAGTACTGCTCTTCGGAGTGTTACTACCGCAGGCCCTTGCGGTAGTACCGGCCACCAGCGCGGTAGTACCGTAGGTGCTCACGGTAGTAGCACTCCTTGGGAGTGGTAGTACCGTGGCCTCAGGCCAGGCGCAGCATCTCGAGCGATAGTAGGGGCAGATGTAATTTTTTACATCCGCGCCCTACACGGTAGTACCGCTCCATGGGCGCGCTAGTACCGTGCGCTCTGGGTAGGCACAGTAGCATGAGCGGAAGTAGGGGCAGATGTACTTTTTTACATCCGCGCCCTACACGGCAGTACTGCTCCAGGCTTGTGGTAGTACCGTATTGGATTTTTGCATAGATCAAAACTCTGCGGAAGTAGTCACGGATGCCGTGCCTTCTCAGCGTAGACTATTCCTTCCTTGCGGTAGTACCGCAAGGGGGCGCGGTAGTACCGCGCCAGCGGTTCTACCGCTCCCTGCCTTAGCGCATCAGGACTGGTCTTATCCCCTGCCGTGACAGCGGTAGAACCGCAATTCTCTGCGGTAGTACCGCATGCCCTTGTGGTAGTATCGCCTGTCGCAGGCTGAGTTGGTGGATAACGGTTGGATTTGTCCCTTGAATATAAAAGGGGAGTCTTCTTCTCAAAGTTGACCACCTCTTCCACCTCTAAGCCCCATTGATTCTCTAAGCTCCATTTTCACCCGATCTCTCTCCCTAGCCAATCAAACTTGTTGATTCTCTAGGGATTGGATGAGAAGGCCTAGATCTACACTTCCACCAAGAGAAATTTGATTCCCCCACTAATCCCTTGCGGATCTTGTTACTCTTGGGTGTTTGAGCACCCTAGACGGTTGAGGTCACCGTGGAGCCATAGTGCATTGTGGTGAAGCTTGGTGGTGTTGTTGGGAGCCTCCAATGTAGTTGTGGAGATTGCCCCAACCTTGTTTGTAAAGGTTCGGTCGCCGCCTCCAAGGGCACCAATAGTGGAATCACGGCATCTCGCATTGTGTGAGGGCGTGAGGAGAATATGGTGGCCCTAGTGGCTTCTTGGGGAGCATTGTGCCTCCACACCGCTCGAACGGAGACGTACTTCCCCTCAAAGGGAAGGAACTTTGGCAACACATCCTCGTCTCCAGCGGTTCTGCTTTTGGTTATCTCTCACCTTTACTTGTGCAAGCTTTATTGTGCTATATCCTTTGCTTGCTTGTGTGCTTATTGTTGTTGCATCATATAGGTTGCTCACCTAATTGCATATCTAGACAACCTACTTTGATGCAAAGTTTAATTTGGTAAAGAAAATCTAAAAATTGTTAGTTGCCTATTCACCCACCCCTCTAGTCAACTATATCGATCCTTTCAATTGGTATTAGAGCCTCGTCTCTTAATTAAGGGTTTTACCGTCCTAAGAGTATGGTTGACACCATAGACGGTGAGGAGGAGCACCCCGGTGTGAATCCGTCTTCGTCTACGGCCGATGGAGGATCCCCGGTCTCACGTGAGGAATTCAATGTGGCTTTGGACACATTGAAAACCTCCATGACGGCCAATGTCAAAGGCATATTCAAAGAGTTCCTTGATGGTCTTAAATTATCCACCGCACCCTTGGAAGTGGCCGCTCCCACTAACAAGGTGGCGAATGCCAACTTCGATAAGGGGGAAGCTTCTAGTGATAAATTTCATTTATCTAGTGGTAGAAATGGTAGCGGCATCTTTGCCCATGTTGAACGTCATCTTACTTATGGAGGACCGGTTCCCTCCACACATTTAAATCATGCGGGTTCTCCTCCTAAGATTGTGAAAAATGAGGATTTTTACTCTTGGGTCTATCGCTTTAAACGTCATTTAAACCATGTTAATACTAATCTTTGGAGAATTATTGAGCAAGCTTTCTATCCGCATGACCCAAGCAACTTTACGTCGAGAGAAGCCACGGATCATCAATTCAATGAGAATGCCATCTTCATCATCCAAGACGCAATTCCATCTGAAGACATTGCACATCTCCGACCGATCACCGTGGCCAAGGAAGCATGGCACCATGTGGTTTCTCTTTACAAGGGAAGCGCAAGCATTCAACGCTCCAACTATGAAGTGGTGCAAGATGAAGCCGATGAGTTTGCGATGAATGAAGATGAAGAACCTCGTGAGCTTTACGAGAGATTGGCCACTCTCGCGGTCTCTCTCCGAGATCATGGGAGCAAGTATACGGATGATAATTGGATCAAGCGCAAATTCCTCAAGGCCATGATGCCTTACCACAAGGCCATGTCCTCCGTCATCCGTCAAAGGCCAGACTTCCACACCTTGTCCTCATGTGAAGTGTTGGATGAGTTTGTGGTGATGAGGATCTTGGACAAGACCGCCGACAATGCGGTGTTGCATTCTCAAAGAGAAAAGAAGCCCAACCTTGCCTTGAAGTCCAAGGCTAGTGTATAAGAATAGGATGAAGAGGAAGATGAGCAGAGCAACCCCGAAGATACGAAATATGATTATCATGAGCACATGGCTCTTGCTTCAAGGCAATTTTTGAGCAAGAAGAACTCAAGGCCCACTTTCAACAAGAACAACTCAAGTGGCTTCAAGGGCAAGCAACGTGTGAGAACATGTTACAATTGTGGCAATGTGAGCCATTTTGTTGCGGAGTGCCCTTACGAGAAGTGGGAAGACAATGGTGGCAAGCTCATCCGGAAAGACAAAGCCAAGTCCTTCCCTAACAAGAACAACTTCACCAACGCACAAGAAGAATACAATGAGGATGATGATGATGATGATGATGATGATAGAGAAGCCTTGGCCATGGCCTCCGTTGCCATTGCCACAACTCCACGGGTGTCTCTCTTCGATTCACCCAACGAGAACATCACCGCCAAGTGCCTCATGGCCAAAGCCACCAACAAGGTAATCCCCAACATCAAAACTACCATCATTACTAATCCTTCCTTAACGGATCGCATTGATGAAAGTGAGGGGTCTAATGAGGAAGTAAATGAATTTGAGTCTTTTATGAGTAAGCTCAAGGGAAAATCCAAGAATCACTTTGTTGCTCTCTTGGAACAACTTGGTGAAGCCAATGACATGATCGAGGCTCATGAAGAAACCATCTCTAAGATGGAAGGTCATAGTCGTGACTATGCCGATGAGATATCGGATCTCTCTAATGCTCTTGAGGAAGAGCGTGTTCATCGTTTGGCTCTTGAGGAGTCACACAATGATGACCATGCTAAATTAAAGAAAGATCTTGATCATGCTCTTGTTGTATCTCGTGTGCTCGATTCGAGAAGGCTAAACTTGGGGTTGACCATGCTAGACTCAAGGAGGAGTTTGATATACTTGACAAGGCTCACAAGGCCTTGAAGGGTGCTCATGCTAGCCTCAAGGAGTCTCATGATCAACTCCAAGTGAAGCTAACCAATGAGAAAGCCACTTTTCCTCATATGGTCTTAATTGAGAATGCAAATGCTACTAACCCGTGTTGTGAGCATGTGCATCTTGTGGAGGAGAATGCCAAGTTGAAGGAGCAACTTGAGAAAGGCCTTGTGTCTTGCATACAAGGTGAGAAGAATCTCAATGACCTTTTGAGCAATCAAAAGGAAGTTGTGGCCAAGGAGGGAGTTGGGTTCGCACCCAAGTCCAAGAACAAGAAGAAGAATGACAAGGCCAAACGACCTCCTCCTCTCAAGCAAACTTTTGTGAAGGAGGGAGAGGGTGCTTCTAAGGAGAAGAAGAACAATGTGAATGGTGGTGATGTCAAAAAGGGCAATGCCACCCCTTCCAACAAAGCCGGCGACTTTAACCCTTCTTATGTGTTGTGTCGTGCTAGTGATGGGCATGTTTATGCTAAATTTGTTGGTTCTCCTTATGAGTACATTGAATGGTCTATTTGGGTTCCTAAGACCCTTGTTACTAACATCAAAGGACCCATTACAAAATGGGTACCTAAAACCAAGCATTGATATCTTGTAGGTGTTTGCTTCCGCTGGGGGATCATGGTTGCTCGATAGTGGAGCCACAAATCATATGACCGGAAGCAAGGACTTGGTGGTGGACGTGCACAAGATCCCATCTATGCCCACCAATGTCGAGTGGGGTGATGCCTCGTCTTCTAAGGTATTGGGTCTTGGCAAGGTAGTCATTTCTCATGATCTCACGATCGAGAAAGTCATGCTTGTTGAGTCCCTTGCATACAATTTACTTTCCGTTTGTCAACTTGCACTCATGGGTTTTCCACATTCTTTGATATTGATACCGTGGCCCTCTTGTGGAGCAAGACTCTTAAAGTAGCCTTTGTTGGGCATGTCGAGAACGGTCTTTATGTGATTAACTTTTCGGAGCGACCCACTAAGACCGCGACATGCCTAATGGCTAAAGTTGATGTGGGGTGGCTTTGGCATCGCCGTTTAGCCCATGTCAATATGAGATCTTTGCAAAGTCTTCTCAAGGGGGACCATGTCCGTGGACTAACAAATGTTAGCTTTGCCAAAGATCGTGCTTGCAATGCTTGTATTGAAGGAAAGTTACATGAGAAGGGTCACCCTCCCACGACTATCATCTACTCGAAGAGACCCTTGGAGCTCCTTCACATGTATCTCTTTGGGCCTCCATCCTTTGATAGTCTTGGGGGTAGAAAATATTGCTTGGTGATTGTTGATGATTACTCAAGGTACACTTGGGTATATTTCTGCAAAAGGAAGAGTGAAACCCAACAAACTGTCATCGACTTTTCAAATGAAGCTCAACATCAACACGATGCAAAGATCTTGACAATAAGAAGTGACAACGACACCGAGTTCAAGAACTACACCTTGGATGAGTTTCTTAGTGATGAGGGGATCAAGCATCAATATTCCGCACCATACACCCCTCAACAAAATGGCGTAACAAAGAGGAAGAACCAGACATTGATGGATGTGGCAAGGACCATGATGGCGGAGTTCAAGTCTCCTTAAAAATTTTGGGCTGAAGCCATCAACACCGCGTGTCATGCATCCAATCGGCTCTATCTCCACAAAGGCTTGAACAAGACTCCATATGAAATACTCACTGGTAACAAGCCCAACCTCAAGTACTTCCGGGTGTTCGGTTGTAAGTGTTTCATTCTCAAGAAAGGTGTTCGTTTGTCTAAATTTGAGGCTAGAGCTCATGAGGGCATATTTGTTGGTTATGCTACAAACTCTCATGCTTATCGTGTCCTCAACAAGTCCACGGGACTCATTGAGGAGACGTGTAACGTGGAGTTTGACGAGAATAATGGCTCCCAAGTGGAGCAAAATGGTACTTGTGATGTAGGTGATGAAATTCCTCCCCAAGCCATAAGAAGAATGGGTGTTGGTCATATCCTACCCATTGAGGAACCCCTTGTGGCTGAAGGAGAAGGACAATGCTCCACTCAACTGGAGCCATCACCGACCCAAGACCCACACGCTTCCGAAGAACAAAGTGAAGGCCCTCAACCAAGTGAACAAGATCAAGGGCAAGATAAACCTCAAGATGGTGGTGAGCCACCAAGTAATGCCCAAGGTCGAGTTCTCCCCTTTGAGCAAGTTCAAGATCAAGAGCAACCTCAAGGTCAAGATCAAGCTCAAGACGACGCTCAAGGTGATCAAGTTTCCACTCCTCTTCTCACACCTGAGGAGGAATTGGAGCGTCGGGCCGCTAAGATTGCATCCAAACTCACAACCAAAGGTCATCTAATGAAGAATGTGCTTGGAAGCATTAGAAAGGGGGTAAGCACTCGCAGACAATTAGCAAACTATTGTGAACATCACGTGTTTGTGTCTTGTGTCGAACCCCAAAAGGTCTATGAGGCGCTCGAGGATCCGGATTGGCTCAATGCCATGCATGAAGAACTCAACAACTTCGAGCACAATCAGGTGTGGAGATTGGTGCCAAGGCCAACGGGGAATCATAATGTCATTGGAACCAAGTGGATATTCAAGAACAAGCAAGATGCTCATGGGATAATTGTTCGCAACAAGGCTCGTTTGGTGGCACAAGGCTACTCCCAAGTCGAGGGTACCGACTATGGTTAAACCTTTGCTCCCATTGCTCGCCTTGAATCTATTCGTTTGTTGATTGCTTATGCTTCTCATCATAACTTAATGTTGCAACAAATGGATGTGAATAGTGCTTTTCCTAATGGTCCAATTAATGAGTTGGTGTGCGTCAAGCAACCCCCGGGGTTCGAGGATCCCTATTTCCCTGATCATATGTACCAACTCGACAAAGCACTCTATGGCCTTAAACAAGCCCCACGTGCGTGGTATGAGCATCTTACCGAGTTGTTGCAAGATCGTGGGTTTGAAATTGGGAAAATCGACCCCACTCTTTTTACTAAGATGGTCAAAGGGGAGTTGTTTGTATGGCAACTATATGTTGATGATATTATCTTTGGTTCACCTAACAAAGCTTTCAATGAGGAATTTGCCGCTCTCATGACCTCAAATTTCAAGATGTCTATGATGGGAGAGTTGAAGTTATTTCTCGGGTTCGAAATCAAGCAAAGAAGAGAAGGAACCTTCATCAACCAAGCCAAATACACTCAAGACATGCTCAAGAGATTCAAGCTAAGTGATGTCAAGACAGCCTCCACTCCAATGCCCGTCAAATGCCAACTTGACATAGATCCCAATGGTAAAGCAGTGGATCAAAAGGTATATCGCTCCATGATTGGCTCCTTGCTTTACCTTTATGCATCTAGATCAGATATCATGTTGAGTGTGGGAATTTGTCCACGGTTTCAAGCCACACCTAAGGAAAGCAACTTTGTGGCGATCAAGCGAATATTTCAATATTTGGCTCATACCCCAAACTTTGGCTTATGGTACCCAAGAGGAGCCAACCTTGATCTTTTGGGCTATTCAGACTTAGATTGGGCGGGAGACAAAGTGGATAGGAAGTCCACCTCCGGAGGGTGCCAATTTCTTGGTTGCTCTTTGGTGAGTTGCTCGTCTAAGAAGAAAAGTTGTGTGTCTCTCTCATCCACCGAAGCGGAGTATGTGGCTGCCGGTAGTTGTTGTACTCAACTTCTATGGATGAGGCAAACTTTGAAGGATTACGGTGTCACTTGTGACGAAGTGCCTCTTTGGTGTGACAATGAAAGTGCCATCAGGATCTCTCTCAACCCGGTGCAACACTTCAAGACGAAGCATATTGAGATTCGGTATAACTTCCTTTGGGATCACATTAGGCGAGGGGAGATGAAGCTCAAGTATGTTAACACTCATGACAACCTTGCAGATATTTTCACGAAGCCCTTGGATGAAGCAAGATTTCGTGAGTTAAGGCATGAGCTAAATATCATTGATTCGAGCAATGTAGCTTGAACCCTTGCACACCCCACCATACTCAACTTGATATCTTGTTTAGGTGTAGGCATGGACATAGGGGGAGTGTTGTTCTCTTAATGAACTCTCCATCCCTCCATTATGCATAAATTGATCAACTCTTTTGCATTAGCCATTTTTGATGGTACATGTGCTTCAAAGACGAGTTTTGGTCATGGGCCCAGGGATACTTCTTCGTGGTGCCATACCAATTGACTCAAACATAGGTGGCTTCGGCCACCGTCCTCTCCTCTTGAGAGGTTGTTGCTTGTGCTTGTTCCTTGTTGTCTTTTGCCTTCTTGTTGTGTCATGGTTATGTCTGCGTTTCCTCGTGGTTGTGTATGGTTGTGTGTCCGTTTGCGTGAAGGTTGCGTTGCAAAGGTTGTTTTCCTCTCTTGGTTGAGAAACTTGCATTTTCTTGGGTCTACGGTACTACCGTGGCTTGCCACGGTACTACCGCAGGAACTGTGCACGGTACTACCGCAACCAGCACGACAGTAATTTTTTTACTACCGTTGGATGAGCGGTACCACCACCTAGCGTGCGGTACTTCCGCCCGGGTGGTACTACCACAATCACCCGCGGTACTACCACGCAGTCGTGAGCGCGTGGGGGTTAAGAGCGGGCAGGGGGGTTCTAACTCCCCCATACCCATTCAACTCCTTTTCCCCATGTCGTCTCTCTCTCTCCTGCCCAAGAACGGCGCCGGAGGACCTCGCTGGATCTCCTTCTCCGGCCGCTCTCCTCGCATTCCGACCGGTGGTATCGTTCCCCACCTCGCCCTCTTGCCATGGAACAAGATTTCTCCCCAAATCCATCGCTCTTTGCTTCGTTGTTTTGTCTCTAGGTTTTGGGGGAGATGCCTGTTGTTCTTGAGATTTTAGGCCAAATCTTCGCAATAGTAGGATGGAGGAGAGTAGTAGTGTTGTAGAGATGCTATTTGGTATGTTGCCCACGGAATTGCTAATCAACCATAATACTGCTCCGCTGCTGCGGTTGTGTCCAAATCTGATACACCCCAGATCTGACCCCGAGCGGTACTACCGCACCTCCCATGCGGTACTACCGCTCTGACCGTTGTCGCCTCCTATGGTACTACCGCTCCTTAGGAGCGGAAGTAAAATTTTACTTCCGCTCCAGGCGCGGTACTACCGTGCCATCTTGGCGCGGTACTACCGCGGCTGGAGCAATAGTAAAATTTTAGTTCCGCACAACGGTGCGGTACTACCGTTGCAGTCGAACCTTTCCTGTGGCAACTACCTCATGTTATTTCTACTTGTTTCATTTGTTTTGCTGTGGTCTTTGTATTGATCCTTCTCGCTTTTCTTGTGTGTTCTTGTGTTGTGTGTCATAGGTGGTGGCTCCGGTTCCAATGTCCGTTGGTCAAATCATGTCCGCAACACGGGCTCGAAGCGCCTGCGCAAGCAAGATGAAGCTCCAGAGGGTTTCCAATGCCCCCCCCAACGTAAAATCAAGACCACCGCCACCAAGATCAAGGAGCCAACAATGGGCATGGATGAGATACCACTGGCTGAGTTTGTCACTCAAAGGAAGATCAACCCCTATGTGAATCCCCGTGCAAACTTTAGAGGGAATGATTTGTTCTGGACCAAGCAGCACAATCTTATCTATCTAGATGTGATCAGGGCCAAGCAGAACAACTACGTGCACGTGCATTGGATTGACATGAATCATATGAGGCAGGATAAGCACCATGACTATTTTGGTAAGGCTTTGGACCTGGTGGAGCAATTTGGCATTGAGCACTTGCTTACTTTTCAATTGGACTTTGACCCGGCGATTGTGGCCTAGTTCTTTGCTTCGGTCCACTTTCATACTGACGAGGAACGGGCCATGACCTGGATGACCAATGGACAACGGATGACTGCTAAGTGGAAGGACTTCATGGATTTGCTTCATGTTCCTGATGAGGGGCTCAACACGCCCGTTGGTGTTCGCCCTCATGCCAACCCTGAGTCAGCCAGCAAGAACAAGCTTCAACCCTTCTATGTTGAGAAGACGCTTCCCAGTGGCAAGAAGGCGTGGGTGCTGAACTCTTTCCTTGACATCATGCTTGGATCTTCCGCAACTCTTCTTTCCGTGCATTGGTGACAAGGATAAGGTGCATTCCTATCTCGTGGATATGATGCTCATTTGTGAGGAGGCGCGTCATGCTCAGACGCAACCACCTTATGTCTCACATATCATGTGGTGCGAGCTACAGTTTGCGGTGTTCAACCATAAGGTACCCATATATGGACCTTACCTATTTCTCTTGATCACGAAGACTTGGGAGAAGCTCTAGCCCGATGATGAGTTCGTTGCCCCCGACTGGATTCAGCATGAGCCCATCAAGCTTCACATCAAGAGCCAGTGGGCTAACACCACAACCCGTGCTGAGGCAGCGACTGCTCAGATGGATGTGGATGAGGATGAGACTGAGGAGGAGGACGCTGATGAGGACAGCTCTGCCAGCTACTCGCCTTCTTCTTCTGAGCCATCTTGGGCTAAGAAGTTGAAGGCCAAGATGAAGACTTTGTTCTATATGCTGGCCAAGTGGCAGTACAGGACCCATGTTGCTTCCAAGGAGAGTCGCCAGCGCGATAGGAAGATCTTGAGGACCTTTGGCGAAATTGTGGAGAGTGGCTCAGAGGAAAACATCACTCCGGAGGCTGCCTGGATAGCCAAGAAGGGATATCAGTGGACGGAGTCAGAGGAGGAGCCTATTCCCGCTGCCGAGCCCGATGAGGAGCATGAGGAGTGATCATTGCAGTTTGAGATACCACTTGTGTCGTAGGTGTCCTCTATCCCTTTTTGGTGTGTCGATGCCAAAGGGGGAGAGAGTGTAGGATTTGGGAGTCTTGTGTCGTGTTGTTTTGCTCTGTCGCTTTGCTTTCGTTATGTTGAACCTCGTTTTCTTTGGTTTGGTTTGTGATCGTAAGACCTAGTTCTCTATCATATGGTGTAAGGCATATGCTCTCTAGGGTATTTTATTGTCTTTAATGCTTAGTAGCTCGTGAGCCTATGCTATCTTGTGCCCTTCTTTGTTATGCTCATAATTATTATCTTGCCTACTTGCTTAGTGTTAGTTGTATTGTTGCAAGAGATGCCTCATCTATAAAATATATGGGCAGTGTTGATCCTAGTATGTGTGTCGTGCAGTCCAAAGCACTTCTCTACAGTGCACACATCTAGGGGGAGCCCGTCAATATTTTATAGATGGTGGGTTTGCCTTTGTTTCATTTTATATCCCTGTGTGCAAATCCCGTATTGTCATCGATCCACCAAAAGGGGGGAGAATGATGACAATGCTTTTGCGGACTAATCATGTGCATTGAGCATTTCAGATATATACACAAGACGATTTGGTGCCCTCGAAGACTATTGAAGACGGTGTTTCCCTATGGTTCTTTTCGGTGGATTTGAGTCGTAGGAAAGCCGTACTATTAAGAGGGGGTCCGCGTTGGTAAGGTTTGGGTGGAATCAACACGTACACGTATGTTCCTTTTTGCACCACCTTTCCTTAGGCTCTTTGGAGCATCCTCCGTCTCTCCGTGTCTCTTCAAAATGAAGGACTCCTAATGTTGCTGAACTGAGGCAGGCGGTAGTACTGCTCTTTGGAGCGGTACTACCGCAGGCCCTTGCGGTAGTACCGGCCACCAACGCGGTAGTACCGTAGGTGCTCACGGTAGTACCGCTCCTTGGGAGCGGTAGTACCGTGACCTCAGGCCAGGCGCAGCTGCTCGAGCGGTAGTAGGGGCGGATGTAATTTTTTACATCCGCGCCCTATGCGGTAGTACCGCTCCATGGGTGCAGTAGTACCGTGGGCTCTGGCCAGGAACAACAGCATGAGAGGAAGTAGGGGCGGATGTAATTTTTTTACATCCGCACCCTACACTGTAGTACCGCTTCAGGCTTGCGGTAGTACCGTGTCGGATTTTTGCATAGATCAAAACTCAGCGGAAGTAGTCACGGATGTATTTTTATATGTCTGTGCCTTCTCGGCCTAGACTATTCCTGCCTTGCGGTAGTACCGCAAGGGCGCGCGATAGTACCGCGCCAGCGGTTCTACCGCTCCCTGCCTTAGCGCATCAGGATTGGTCTTACCCCCTGCCGTGCCAGCGGTAGTACCGCAGTTTTCCGCGGTAGTACTGCAGGCCCTTGCAATAGTACCGCTTGTATGATGCAGTAGTACCGTGTGTCGCAGGCTGAGTTGGTGGATAACGGATTTGTCCCTTGACTATAAAAGGGGAGTCTTCTTCTCCGAGTTGGCCACCTCTTCCACATCTAAGCTCCATTTTCGCTCGATCTCTCTCCCTAGCCAATCAAACTTGTTGATTTTCTAGGGATTGGTTGAGAAGGCCTCGATCTACACTTCCACCAAGAGAAATTTGATTCCCCTCACTAATCTCTTGCGGATCTTGTTACTCTTGGGTGTTTGAGCACCCTAGATGGTTGAGGTCACCGCGGAGCCATATTCCATTGTGGTGAAGCTTTGTCGTGTTGTTGGGAGCCTCCAATTCAGTTGTGGAGATTGCCCCAACCTTGTTTGTGTAGATTCGGTCACCGCCTCCAAGGGCACCAATAGTGGAATCACGGCATCTCTGCATTGTGTGAGGGCGTGAGGAGAATATGGTGGCCCTAGTGGCTTCTTGGGGAGCATTGTGCCTCCACTCCGCTCCAATGGAGACGTACTTCCCCTCAAAGGGAAGGAACTTCTGCAACACATCCTCGTCTCCATCGGTTCTGCTTTAGGTTATCTCTCACCTTTACTTGTGCAAACTTTATTGTGCTATATCTTTTGCTTGCTTGTGTGCTTATTGTTGTTGCATCATATAGGTTGCTCACCTAGTTGCATATATAGACAACCTACTTTGATGCAAAGTTTAATTTGGTATAGAAAATCTAAAATTTGTTAGTTGCCTATTCACCACCCCCCTGTAGTCAACTATATCGATCCTTTCAAAACTCCAAAAAAAAGAAATTACATTAAAGTCCCTGGGAGTCAACCAGACACACACACTGTTACGAGCTGAGGGCGCGCCCCCACTGCCGCCGCTCTCTCCTAGATCTGGCTGGATATTGGAATTTGCGGACAGACCATTTGCAAGCAGGAAGACTTCAAACTAATTAAGGTCCAAACGGACCAGCGCGTGGGCGAGGAGGCGGGACACATGCATCATTGGCAACACTCCAACATCTCCCTCGCTGGCAGACAAGAGGGAGATAGATCTGAAGTCGCTCCAGAAAGAATGGCACACCATAGTAGCCACCGAGCTTCGCCATCGCTACGTCCAAAGAGGGCACGACGCCGGAGAAGAAGCCCATGGCTATTTATTCGCGAGTAGCATCAACCGCATCGAAGACCAAGTATGATCAGATCGAAGGATCGATCCAAGGCACACAAAAGCAACTGATGACCTACAGCCGCCCACATCGACGAAGCTGACGAAACGATGTACCACCAAATGCACAACCTAGTCACGGTTGTTTCCGGCACTATCGCCTCCCAACCGAAGCAAGAATGACACTGTGGAGCCAACCCAGACACCTAAATATCCTAGCTATGCTACCTGTACATAGACCCATCCAGTGGCAGAGGTACGCCAGATTTCCAGGGGGGCGAAACAGAAAATGTGAACAACTCAGGGGGCAAACAACATTTTTTTCCTTCCATTAAGCCCTCTATTAATTTTTTTCCTTCAATGAATTGTGCACAGCCCCCCCCCCCCCCCCCCCAACACTACACTAAGCTCCGCCAGTGGACCCATCCGGTGAGCCGTCCCCCCTCCACCTCCGGCAGCCCAAGGCCACATGAGAGGGGAGAGAGAGAGAAGGGCTTGATGGAAGAAACAAAACCGCCGATTTAGTCGCCTCTCCTTACGCAAACCGCCTGGGATGTTCCCTTACGCTAACCTGTGGTGTGTATACATTAAAAATTTCTGATGATTACACCTTCAGAACCAGGCCATTCTTTGTATATATTTTAGAGTTTGTTGGTTCAATAATATTGCAAATCAATCTCAGAAACATATCGTGCAGGTACCATTTTTTTTATTTCAAAAAATGCGATTCTTTATTCATTCTTTCGTTAAATCATTTTATTCATATTTTTGCTATTATTCCAGTGTCGCCCATTGTCTCCAAAAAAACTACAAATGTATTTTGCAAGTAAGCTGTTTCAACTATTTAATTTATACTTCAATCAATTTAAAAAATATGGCACATGGTTTGACACAACTCTAATTATTTCCAGGTGGACTCAGAAATAACAGTAAACGACTGAACTGAATTAAACGAAATTCATGTGAAATGTATATGTGGTGTATCTGAAGTTAATTAAGATGTGACCGAAATGTGTGAGTATTTATGAATTACATTTAAATCTTTTGAAACAATAGAAAAAGCGAGTGAAATAATTAAAAATGTTTGAATCAAAAGAATGCGTCTTTACGTTTCAAAGTGTGACTGAAATAATTGAAGGTTCGTAAAAGAAGTGTTTGAAACCCTAGAAATGACTCCGTTAAGCAACGTAGCCGTTAGAAATGACAAACAATGAACAGTACCATGAAGCCATAGAAATGAGTCCCTGGAAATGACTCCGTTAAGTAAGGGAGCCGTTGGGTTTGCGGATGAGCCGGTGCCGGTCAACACCGCATGCATGCATGCCCACGTGTGCATGTGAGTGTCAACCTGCTGGTCTCTCCCTCCTTGGTTCTTTTTTCCTCTCGGCGAGAACTCTATCGCCTGCCGGTGCTGCTGGTGCCAGCCAGCTTAATACAATAACTTGATACGTTAACTCGTTTGTTGGACTGGAGCTGAAGTGGACAGGAGAAACTTGATATGTTTACTCGTTTAAGTGAGCTGTTTAGTTCGACAAGAACAGAAAAAGAACGAACTATATATTGTCAAATTAACGAGTGGAGCAGGCGCCGCCGGCCGCCTTCACTCACAAATTAAGTCTAGCATGTTCTTCTTAGAAAATTAAAATATAAGCTACTCCCTTCATCCCATAATGTAAGAGCATTTCTGACACTGGTTCAAAAGAGAAGGAAAGACGAACACGTACGTCCGCGAATGAGCGTGGGTACGAAGCTCCTCCTTTTTCTACGTACCCATCCATCCTGTAGATATGCATGCCTGTTCATCAACCACAGTAGCTGCAGATGCAGCTAGTTAGCCCGACTTCGCTGCAAAGCTGACCGGCCGGAGGCTGTCGAGATCCACCGGCCAACAGGGAAAGTATGAGCGATACGTACTAACACTAAGATGCTCACTTTAAAAAAATTTATTAAGTGTGTGAAAAAAATCCGCTTTTTTTGTGAATGTTTGCAAGACACATGTCTACAACCCATAAAAAATTCAAATCAAAATTCATTTTTATCTGAATTTCTTAAGAGCTGTACTAGCACGTGTTGTGAACATCCACAAAATAATTTGATTATTTCAAAACATTTAAATTTGACATTTTTAAAAAAATTGGGAGCATGGAACACGGTGTTGGTGTCACTAGATATTATCCCCGGCCGACCAAGCGCATGTATATGGCATGATGATAGCCAAAATGTTTGCCGACTAAGAAATTCGTTTGTGTACAGTGTTGGTTTATAAGTAAGCGTACCTATTTAGAGTAGGGTGCCATACGGAATAACCTAGACCATATATCGGTACCCTATATAAGATGTTTGGGGGCTGCTTTAAATTTGCTTGAGTAGACATTCATAAGGGATAGGGACGGGAGCACTCATCTCAACCCATAATAAACGAGTTCCCCACAAACCGCCTTAGGTCCGGTTTTTATTCTGCAACTTATGTCAGTACCTGAAATTAGCTAGTGTCAGCTAAGAAGGGTGACTCCCCACTCTCAAAAAAATTCTATGACTACATCCAGCTGTAAGATCGATGAAACACTATTCATCGACATACATTTTAGCTATATGAAAGCCAGTTGGCATCATCACCACTGCTGCACACCGACGATTCGGACCACCTCCCTTTCTTCCTCCTCTATTCCCTGTGTCGACTCCTTCCTCTATTATGTGATTGCTTGACTATTTGTTTCCTCTGTCACACCACGGACTTGGATAAAATCGTTGTGTCGCCTTCGTCGCTAACAAGATCCCTTCAGACACTATCCCTCTCTCTACAATTTTTTACAACTTCATCTGGAGCGTAAGATCTGCAAAACATTATTCATCGACATACAAATACAATTATATAAAGCTAGTGGGTAGTGCCACCACTGGTGAGCAAGTACGATTTCGATCACCTCCCATTTTCCTCCTATATCTCGCGCGTTGACTCGTTCTCTAATGTTTGATTACTAGATTATTCATATCCCTTGTGTATGTAGAATTTGATGTAGTGCTCTACTTTACTTCTTTATTCAAAAAAGTAAACCCTTAATTGATTACCAGAATATTGATTAACTAATGAAGTACATACTTGATAAGAATATACCTCCCATACACGGTGGATGATAATTCTCCTGTTCTCCAAAATGTGTCAATATTAATGTTGACGGTGTTACCGTTGACTTGCCGGATAGTAGTGCTGGAAAGCTAGCTCGCATGCATGCATGATGAGTGTGTACGCACGTTAAGTACTGCAAAAGTGTTGTAAAGTGACTCAGATGAAAGCGTCTCAAAACATTACCAACAGATAAACATCTTTTTTAACTTCCAAGATGTATCAGTGTCTAGTGTCATACAACACCTGCTTTCACTATATTAATTAACACACACATTTTATATGATCAGTCACTTTAGATCGATTGAGCAATATCTTGCGCCGTAGCACTGAAGGAGGTGACATGTATTGTATATCAGAAATGCTAGTATTGTATTAGGGACGGTCATCTGAGTGGTATGATAAGAATATAAATCCTCTTCCGCAAAAAAATAAATCCTCAAGGTTGATGGTGCTTCGTCTAATTAATTAATCACCACATATGCAGCGGAAATGTAAATCATGCGCAAGTCGCTGCTGCTGGTGCCCCATCCAGTGACCTCACACATGTTATTTACTTGTGGAACCAGGACCATTAGCAGTCGCCAAACTGTAAGCAACGCAGCGGATCTAGGAAGGATTAGGGATTCGAATTCAAATTGGGGATGAGTTTCGGTAGCTTCCTCCCAACCACCCACACAGCTATCCGATACACCGGCTGCAGCCGTCACTACTTTCCAGCCAAACACAAAGACAGAGCGAAGCAACTATTTATCTATCGACCGTTAACACAGTTAACGGGCCGTGTAATAGTCCTTCAACCACTTGGGCGTATTGGTATTGTGCCTGGGCTGTTGGGCCGGGCCTTCCTCTTGAACGCTTCCTTCCGCGCTTGCTTCGCTTGTCGGAACTGCTACAGTACCTTGATCGCTTGTCGCCAACTTCTTCTGTTCTTCTGTAACAGGGGCGCATTTAGGGACGCTGACACAAACTCAGGTACTTTTATATATGTCAGTCACATTGGATTATGTAGCAGAATGTGGACCCATACAGTAAGCACATCAGATTTCTCGCATTGGCTGATAGGCTGGTCCCACACACGTCTCACACGCTAGAACAACGAGTGGGAGTTTAGAGAATGGAAAGATAGTACAAAAATATACACCTCCGGCTTCTACGTGGATAGTACAAATGTGAAGCCAAAGTTATGGTGTGTAGCAATGTTTCAGTGATTTATTCGTTCAATAAGCAGGGTTCAACCTACATAGACATAAAAACACAATAGGAATGCACAAGTTTCACAATCTACTGAACCCTGATAACATGTGATCGGTGCATACGTAGAATACACAAGACCACGTCACATCAATGAGACGAGGATAGAAATGTGCTATTGTGTAGTTAAGATAACTTTAATTACAACAACATGCTTCTTAAATATACTACTAAGAGTAGACGGTTTTACAACTTGTGAGTTACGTATAGAGCAAGGGCGCGTGAAAGAACTACTGTGGGAAGTGTTGTGCTGTATACGGATAATGCTCAGATCCGTGCAAGTTGTAGTCATGTCTAGAAAGAAAATGGCACCCTGGTCATTGCAGAAGCTCTGGCGGCGCACGAGCGCAGAGGCACGTCTATGCTACTCCCTCCGTTCCAAAATAGATGACACAACTTTGTACTAACTTTCAAAATAGATGACCCAACTTTATACTAACTTTAGTATAAAGTTGGGTCATTTATTTTAGAACGGAGGGAGTAGTAGGTAGGGCACCAAGTGGCCATGCCGATTATCTTCTAATAAACCTTGTAGGCAAGTACATTAACAAAGGTAAAATCTACTCTCTCCGTTTCTAAATATAAGTCTTTGTAGAGATTCCATTATGGATTACATACGAAGCAAAATGAGTGAATCTACACTCTAAAATGCATCTACATACATCCGTATGTGATCCATAGTGAAATCTCTTCAAAGACTTACATTTAGGAACGGAGGGAGTAGTGACTTTGATGAAAGCATCACAGATTATTACCAAAGGATAATACACACTCTTTTGTTTTACTTGCAACAACTTGTACCGGTGCGCCTAGTTTCGTCTAACCCTGGTTTGACTCAAGTAACGCACACATTAGTTATATACGAAGTCAAGTCACTTTTGATGGATTGATTCCTGTTCATCCCACCGTTACCCAAGGAAGTGGAGGCATGTACTTATACTAATTCAAGACGTGCTATGTAAATCATGGCCGTTGGCTTCTTCTAGTCTGCACCGATGACTTTTGGACGTTGTTTCTACAAGTTCCTGGGTTTAAACAAATTTGCTCTACTGAGGTGGAGGTCTGAAGGTGGCATCGAGTTTTGCTCACTGCGCGCCATCGAGTTTTTTCTATCCCGCAAAAAAAAGTTTTTTTTTATTTTCCTCACAAAGAGAAGCTCTTTTTTATTTCCTGCGAGCAAGCTAATTAAGTTAGTCAGTTTAGCTCTACTCCCAAGCAGTAGTACCGATCCCTTTCTCACTTTGTAAGTATGTATGCCACGGTGGATGTACTGGAAGCCAACTTCTTTTTGTTAGAAAAGGAGTAAGACCTCCGGCCTCTGCATCTGGGCGATGCATGCAACCACTTGCCAACTCATTTTTCAGTAATGCGCCCAGAGTCGCCTACGTGTGTATGCATGCTGCCTGGGTGGAGAATTGTGGAACAAATAGTTGTAGTCTATGACATATGGGTCCCACACGCAGGGAAATTTTGAAGGATCTGCTTTTGCCGATTTCGAGTTTATGAGTTTCCTCTGCAGCCTTCAAAATATTATGAAGCGCCCGTCATATGCATTCTGGAGGCCGCAGATATGGCGACTCTACTAGACTTGCTCTTGAGCATTTTATTCGATAGGTTGAAAGTTGATGTTGGTTCTGGGATGGACACATAAGTTACATGTCTAGCTGAGAGTGCAAAGAAACAACATGTTGACTAAGCTTGGCTGGACACATAAGTTACAAGTTTTATTGATGGTGCTACAGTGGGTTACACCGGTTTAAACCATTTTCATTATAAATAAGAGGGAGATAGAACATATCAGGTACAAAAGATAGCAGTCAACAAAAGAAGAAAGAAGGAACAGCAAAAGTAGAACACAAGAAGGAACGAGGCACAACAAAATAAGAACCAAAAGTGAGCTACGAACAAGAAGCCAACACCAAGAACTTAGCACCCATCACCACTAGCAGACCCGCGCGAGATAGCTTTGCTGGGTCAGCCGAAAGGAAATCCGCCACCGAGAAGCCGAAGAGAAGAAGTCGCCTGCTGCCCAATGATCCCTCCTCACCTAGAACAAGTAGGAAGTCACAACCACTATCGAAGGGCATCCCACGGCCTTACATCTCAACTAAGAGTGCAAAGAACAACATGTCGACTAAGATCTCCCAACACAAAGTCCAAATACTAGCATTCCCTAAGTCAATAATATAAGTGACTTTAGCAACTTTAGAAGACGGGAAATCGTAGGGGCATGCACCTACCCAGCCGTGTCAGCCTCACGATTGCCTCGCGAACCGCAAAGTAGTTGGATCCCACACGATGGCACAACAAGTTACATTTTAGTTTCTGAAACTTACAATTTTGTCGGTCGCTTATACCAAAGTTTCAGATTTGAAACTTAAAACTTAGGATTTTGTCGGTAGCACGTACCAAGTTTTATAAGTTAAAACTTAACAATGTTTTAGAAACTCATCAAAACGTATTAAAAATGGATCACATTTGAAAGCCCTCGCCACCAGAAACACAAATATGGAAATGAAACTTTACTTTTTGACTTTCAGTTCAAAAGATATGAAAGATTGGAATCGAAAGCGAGAAAAAAAAGGGGACGGGGGGGGGGGGGGGGCATGCCTCGTACATGCGTGCTTTAAATCCCCGCCCTTTAAAAGAGAGCGTCAAACTATTGAGTTGCATCTTTCAGGTGAAATTGTAATTTTTTTTATGTTGGTTTCAGAGTAGATTTTTAACGTGAAATTCTAAGATAGGTTTATGGTTTACATCATAACACGATTTATGTCATCGGGCATTTTTTATAAGCATTTTTTTATTTTCTTATTACCAGATGACCGCTCAAGAACATTATTGTCAGGTTCTGAGCGAGGATTCCTATTGCACATGGGAGCATAGTGACTCCAAAAGAGTAGGTGAACATCTTCGCTAAATTCACGTGCTCATATTTTAGAACACTAACGACCACAAAGAAAAAAAAAAGCATATAATATATTACTAATACATTATATTATATTACTAATACTAGAAAGTTAATAAGATGAGAGTATAGCTATTGGATTATCCATGGGATGGCCGATAAAAGAAGAAACAAGGAAGAACACAATAAGGAACGAGGAACAACAGAAGAAGAACCGAAAGCGAGCTATGAACAAGAAGCCAGCAGCAAGAACTTAGCACACATCACCACTAGGCAGACCCACGGGAGATAGCTTTGTTGGTTCAGTGGAAAGGAAATCCGCCACCGGGTAGACGAAGAGAAAAAGTCGCCTACTGCCCTGTGGTCCCTCCTCTCCTAGAACAATTAGGAAGTCGCGGGTACTATCAAAGGGCATTTCACTGCCTTACATGTCAACCGACAACATGTCGACTAAGCTCTCCCAACACAAAGTCCAAATACTAGCATTCCCTAAGTCAATAATATAAGTGACTTTAGCAACTTTAGAAGACGAAAACTCATAGGGTACGCACCTACCCAGCCGTGTTAGCCACCCGATTGCCTCGCAATCTGCAAAGTAGTTGGATTCCACATGATGGTCCAACAAGTTTTATGTTTTGTTTTTGAAACTTACGATTTTATCGGCCGCCACTTCTGAAACTTACAATTTTGTCAGTCTCTTTTACCAAGTTTCAGATTTGAAACTTAAAACTTACGATTTTGTCGGTCGCATGTACCAAGTTTTACAAGTTAAAACTTAAAGAAATTTTAAAAAATCATCAACACATATTCAAAATGGATCGCATCTGAAAGGCCTCGTCACCAGAAACAAGAGTATGGGAACGAAGCTTAATTTGACTTTCAGTTCAAAAGATACGAAAGATTGGAATCGAAAGTCAAAAGAAAAAGAGGGAGACGTGCCCTGTACATACGTGCTTTAAATCCCCTCTCTTTAGAGGAGAGCCTTAAACAATTGAGTTGCAACTTTCAGGTGGAATTGTATATTTTTTATGTTGGTTTCAGAGTGGATTTTTAGCGTGAAATTCTATGATAGGTTTATGGTTTACATCATACTATGTCATCAGGCCTTATATAAGCTTTTTTTTTTACTTTCTTATTACTAGATGGCCGCTCAAGGACATTATTGCCAGGTTCTGAGCGAGGATTCCCATGGCACATGGGAGCATAGTGACTGCAAAAGACTAGGTGAACATCTTCGCTAAATGCACGTGCTCATCTTTTAGAACACAAACGACCACAGAGAAAGCAAAGAAACGGCAAATTTGACAAACTTGACCTATAGACGGAATCAAATCACAGAATGAACTATTCGTGAAACTATTTCACGCGGCTGACCTTTTTGTGTGACGCCCGACACGAAGGCGCCACACTACACTGTGCAACGCCTCGCAGATAGGCGCTACACCGCCAACGTCGCACACGTGTGATTAGAAAATTACTAAGTCGTGTGCAGCGCCTAGCTCCCACGCGTTGCACTAGTGCAGCGCCTAGCTCCCAGGCGTTGCACTAGTGCAGCGCCTGAGAGCTAGGCGCCACGGGTCAGCCGCGTGAAATAGTTTCACGGATAGTTCATTCTGTGATTTAATTTTGTCTATAGGTCAAATTTGTCAAATTTGCCCAAAGAAACAGCATATAATATACACTGTTGGTAGCTTGAACCTTCAGATTGATATTTCGCCATGCAGCCTGATATTTTGCCATGCACTTTTGTTATCCACACAACACCCTGTTAACAAATCGCTTTTGATCCTCCAGCACATTGTCGGGTGATAGATCGGAAGGAACACTTGAGCCGTATCATGTGTGCATCGTGTTGCATTCGTTGCCGTGGGTTAATTGTTTCTATATTGCTTTTACGATCTGAGACTATGAGCACGGTACTTGAATCCTAACGAACTGGGAAGCAACATACCTGGAGATAAGATCCTGCCAGATTAGAAAGATGCAGATTGATTTCCCTGGTCATGTGCTGCTGGCTGCACCAGCTAGACCCCCCTCACTCACGTGACACTTATTTTCATCACATTCTGCAGTTTTTGTGTCGAATGAGATCTGTAGTACTGCAGAAAACAAAAACAAAATTAATGTGTGCTCCGTACAAAACCCACATGCTTTCCTACAGAAAACAAAAAAAAAACTCCAGATATTTGGCTGTAGTTCTAGGAAACTGAACATTCAATTAGACCCCTTTGTCTGCGGAGGCAGAGTTTGGTCTCGTATCAGAAGTACTTCCTCCGTCCAAAAATAAGTGTTTTGAGCTTAGTACAAATCTGTATTAGAGCTAGTACAAAGTTAAGACACTTGTTTTGAGACAGAGGGAGTAGTAATTAGAGAATGCTTTGCAGGGACCGGTGCTAAGAAACAATAGCAATAGACACAGTTTTCACAAATAGCACCGCCCGCGCGCACTGAGTAATTAACAAACCAGCTAATGCACTCCTACATATGGCCGTCGAACCAATGACCATCGATCGGACAATCATAATCATGCGTGTATGCCTTGAGCAAGCAAGCTAATTTTTTTTTCTTTCCCTTATGCCGCGTTTACTTGCTCAAAAGCACTGATCGCTGCGGGACATCACCATCACATAAAGTTGATCAACATGTGAACTAAAGGCATTGCATCACGATCAATGATCGGTTCATCAACTTGCTGGTTTCTTGGAGGCCAACCACCACCACGAATGCACCTACAAAAAGCTAGGATTCTCTTAGTATTTCTGCTGTATAATTCATCAATTGCATTAACGGGAGGTCAATATAAATTACTGCGATTTAAGAATCTTAATTCCTTTTTTCTTTCAAGAAGGTGAGAATCATATTTCGAAGAGTATTTACGCATTACCTTTTTCCCTTTGTGAATTAGAGCTATAGCGGAAGCATCCGAAAGAGCTTGTGATTTTAGTGCCTGTAGTGCCAGTTTAATTCGAGAAACAGTGGCATGGAATGGTTGCTCAGGGGAATATCCAGTGGTACAGTCCTTTGCATGCTTCATCTGATACCATGATACTATTGCGTGGGGTCATGTTCCATGTCAAAAACCATACATTTTCTTGTTACTCTTCATAGTGCTCCAGCTAGCAGGGGTCACGATTTTAATGAAGTTTTCCAAGTGCTAGAAGTTGACATAGCACTGAATTGAAGGTTAAACACTGCTATTCAAATATTTTCATACTTCGCATCAGTTTGTCCTTATAATCGTGAATTGTCAATGTGTCATAGTGGTGGTAGCTATGTATGCTTTCCACTTGATTTGCGCACCCGCGTGCATTGAGGTTCTTATATTGCACACATTTATAACTAAACAACTACTTGGTTTGTTTATAAGCGTTGTATAGCTTTCCATGTAAAGTTCTTTTTCTGCACTCAACATGTCACTTGAGATGATCATTGGAAGGAGGAAACCATCCATCAACACCACACCAGAAAAAACATGATTCATTGTGGGTTTTGATATATCACTGGTTTTCTGTGCCATCAGTTGACAACTAATCACTCATGTGCAGACCCAACAAATTGCATTGCATCATGTCTACCTGAAAACATCGTTGTCTCTGTAGATTTGTGTCACAGTTAGAGTGACATGTGCACATACGTCTTGCAGACATTAACGCACCATTATCTATGGTACATCTTGTGATATAAATTGTTAACATCAGGATCACAGTAGTATAGTAGCTACCGAACTAACAAGAACTTGCTGATTAGAATTTGGAAGTAATTAGTATGCATGTGTGTCTACAGTGTGTGACCCTTCACCAGAAGATAACTTAGCTCCTAGCTAGCTAGCTAGTGATTTGGTTAGAAGATCAATAATTCATTCATTAGTCACCTAATCCGTCTGGTAAGCGTGGTGTTTGACGCGTGTCATGGGAAAATCTATTTCTTAATCCAAAGTGAATCGTCGAGCAGATGGGATCAAGGGTTGATTGTCTATTTGCTTGGACTGACGTTTGTGTTCATGTGCCGATTTGATCTGCTTGGTTGTTTATTTCTCTCCTTTTTGGTGACCATCTGAGTAGAAGATTAAGGTGGTAAGATCTGTCGGCTCATGGGCAGCCAACTGACAGCGACACGCCAGGAAGAGTATGATGTATTGCCATCATTCTAGTTTGTTAAGCACCGTGGAGTCCAAAGTGTTAATGTGTGAGTTATTTAGTAGAGCTTTTCTAGCTCGAATGATGTAACAATGCATCATTGTAGAGGTCGGGTGTAACTAATATCATCTTAATATTAGTATTGCCCTTCATTAAGACAGACATAAACATTTGGATGCATCGTTCAAGAGGAGAGCACAAATGAAACACAATCTGCACGCATGTGGCACATGGCTCTTTGCATTAACATAAGGAAGCTAGAAGAAGGAGACACTAGTTAGGTTAATCACCAAGGAAAGTCTATTCATGAAGTAATGAACAAAGAATATACCAGCTCCCCTACGTCAACTAATGTAGAAGTGACCAGGAAAAAGAAAACTAATGTAAGTTCTGGGCAAGAAAACCAAAGTAACATCAAGGCGACGCAAAAAGCGTCAAATGCTTTTTAGGGTTTAGGATTTAGAATTTAGGGACAGTCATGTGAATGTACGGTTAACATAAATGTAGTTGACGTCGATGTTACTTGAGGTAGATGAAGTTTGTTAGTTTTGCTTTAATCGCTTCCAACCCTCCCATCACTACATCCTCTCGCGCCGATTTTTTTCCCAAACCACGCGATAACCCCTCCCCCCCCCCCTCCCAACCCAAACCCCTACCTCATATTGTATCCATGAAGATAGGTACTAAACTATCTACTTTCGTCTACCTTTGTTCGGGTTGGGCAGAGCTCCGCCAGAAGGACAAGTGGGAGAAGGACATAACTGTAAACCTTTATAAGGATACTCTAGATATGTAGGTAGGACAATGTAGGGCTAATACACATCCGGAGGCCTGAATCCCTAAACTTAGGTAAAATCATTGTGTCACTATCAACGATAACGAGATCTCTTCAGACACCACCCCTCTCTCTAGAATTTATCACAACTACATCTGGATTGTAAGATCGTCGAAACATTATTCATCGACACACAATCAAATATAAAGCCAGTAGGCAGCGCCACCACTGGTGCACAAGTATGACTCCGAATGCCTCCTTTGTTCCTCCTCTATCTCGCACGGTAACTCGTTCTCTACTATGTGATTGCTTGATTATTCATATTCTTCATGCATGCAAAATTTTATATAGTGCCCTACTCCTACTTATTTCTTAAAAAGAAGAAAAACCTTAACTGATTACCACAATACATACTAATTAACTGATGAAGCCCCCACTTGATCAGAATATACCCCCCATGCATGGTGGATGATGCTTCTCCCATTTTCCAGAATTAGGCAATATTAATGTTGACGTGTTGACTTGCCGGATAGTAGTACTGATGCTAGATCGCATGCATGCATGATGAGGGTGTACGGGCGTTAAGTAATGTACAAGTGTTGTAAAGTGACCCAGACGAAAGCGTCTCAAACCATTACCCATAGATCGATAAACATCATTTTTAACTTCCAAGATGTGCTAGTGTCGTATAACCCCTGCTTTCATTATATCAATTAAAACACACATTGTATATCATCATCCGTCACTTTGGACCATCCAGCCATATCCTGCGCCGTATCACCGAAAGTGGCAGCAGGTATTGTATACAAAAATGATAGTATTGTATCAAGCCGGCCATCTAAGTGTTACAGTAACATATAAATCCTCGATATCGATTGCCTTTCCTCTAATTAATTATGTCACCGCATTAGCGGCAAAAATATAAAGCATGCACATGTCGTTGCTACTAGCACCACAATCAGTGACCTCACGTCACTAGTAGAAAACCCTCCCACTCCTCCAGCCTGAGCACGCTTCTCCAGCCTGAGCACGCTTAATTTCCGGGTTCTATTCCCCCTTGTTTCCAAGTCTGCACTTGTTGTTTTCCTGACAATAATAAGATGTCAATCCTATTAACCCTCAGGAGTTTAACTTGAGCATCAAGTCACACGTTTCACTGTTTGAGTTTGAAACTATTATTCTAAAAAACAATAATTATTTAGTAACATTAATATTTCTTGAATAAGTAGTTTGACCATAGTTTGACCACAGTTTGACCAGATTTGCTCAAAATTCAAAATACGGAAATAATTATTTTAGTAACACTAATATTCTTGAATAATTATTTAGTACCACTAATATTTCTTGAATAAGTAGTTTGATCAGATTTAACCAAAATTAAAAAAAAACTGAAATTTGAGCATAACTTTTTTCTCTTTTAGAATTTGAGGATTCTAAAAGTTTGCAAACAGGGCCACGGCCGTCAAAATTGGATGCAGATTTTCATGCTGATTTTTTTGATATATTATGCTTTTTTCGACATTGTATGCAAAAGATATGGCCGTTTTACTTTTTCATAACACTTTTTTGCAAAACATGTCCAAATTTAAGTTTTTTTTAATTTTCCTAACTAATAAATGTAGTAACATAACTACATCTCGAAGGATTTTAATTTTTCAAGTTTTTATCATTTTTTTTTTGCTTTTTACAAAACTAAAAAGGCGATCGGGGGGGGGGGGGGGAGGGGTTAGAGTTTGAAAATGGGGCCTTTAGTCCCGGTTTGAGTCTCAAACCGGGACTAAAGGGCATTGCACCCTTTAGTCCCGGTTTGAAGCATCTTTTGTCCCGGTTTGAGACACGAACCGGGACTAAAGGACAGCACCCTTTAGTCCCGGTTCGTGTCTCAAACCGGGACTAAAGGGCTCATTTGAACTGGGACTAATGCCTTTAGCCGCTCGAACCGGGACCAATGCTCATATTAGTCCCGGTTCGTGACTGAACCGGGACTAATGGGTCTATCTGGCCCGAACGAAAGCCCCGTTTTTTACTAGTGCATAACAACGAGGTGTCTCTCTTTCTAAGAAGTTTAGAGAATATAGACATAGTATAGAAAAGATACTCTCGTTCGGCTTGTGCGAGGATAGTACACACATGCGAATCAAGAAAAGATACTCTCGTTCGGCTTCTACGAGGATAGTGAACACATGCGAAGCAAGAGTTCTGGTGTGTAGCAATGTTTGTGTGATTTCTTCCTTCAATAAGCATGGGTCCAAACTGTGTAGGCACACAAGAATGCACGTGCATACACTAGGATATGAAAACATTCCTCTAGCACTTAGATAAAAAATCTATACTTTTTTTTACTAATAAAAGAAATAGATATTCTTAGTCCATCATACTATTTTGTAGAAAACCCCTGATATTTCTGACATTAAACCCGCAGTACACATCAAATGTTTTTTAAAATACTCTTATTTTTTAAACCATAACTTCAAATTTAACATTTATATATGAAGTTTGATTAGAAAAATATGTAGAATCTAAATATGATGTTACTTTACCTGTTAACAATTTTAAAAATACTATCTAGCCTACAATGTTAATCAACAATGCATTATCCATCTTTTTTTATACCGGTACTGATTCAGATTGGGGATGAACACCTCAGCAAAATCAGGATTGGACATCAAATGATAAATTTGTTAGAGACACCAATAAATAAGGACATGCATCACAAGAAATAAAAGGACCAAATAAAGATGGGATGTCCGCTATAAAATAAATATAAGAGAAAATGCAGAGGAGATCCGATAAAGATGAGATGTTACGCTATTCTCCTATATATATATATATATATATATATATATATATATATATATATATATATATATATATATATATGACGAAAAAAGAGAAGACACGCATGAAGAAAGTAAAAAGAAGGCATGCATGACAAAAAATAAAATAAAAGACAAGTTTGATAAGAAATAAATAGTGATGAAACATGGACCAACACCTATGACATGCATGGCAAGAAATAGTGATGAAATAGGGGCGCAAGTACCCGCGTCAACATGAGACCATAAAAAAATGTTCCTTTTCAGACAAAAAAAATCTCTTTTTATGATTAAAAAATCATATATCTTTTAACAACATTTTTAACTCTTCATGTATTTAAGAAATAGCTACAAATTCTCAGATTATAGAACATTTTTTGTAAGTGACAATCGATGCAATTGATATGCAAAGTGTATGTATGGCATCTGACACAATTGATATGCAAAATTGGTTGCCACATTATGCAGCCAATTTGCCACACTGTCCTATATGCATTATGGCAACAGACAGTGTGTTCACATTCCATTTGCAACATGAATATACTATCCAAGTGGCAACATGCACACTTGATGTGCACATTAGTTGCCGTCCAGTGCAGTTGGCTGCTGAAACTGCATTGACTACCGATTTACTACACTTTACCATTCACACCGTGTGGTAACTATCACAAATCATTCACAAAAATATTAGTTGCCACAAGGAAAGAGAATGTTTGTGGCTACTATCACAGTAATTCACCAAATTAGTTGCCACATGCAAGAGCGTGTGTGTGGCAACTATCACAGTCATTCAATAAAATAGTTGCCGCATGGGGAAGCTTATTTGTGGCAACTATCACAGTCATTTCAGTAAGTTTGTTGCCGCATGGGAAAACACGTTTGTGGCAACTATCACATTTGTTCAGGAAGTTAGTTGCCATATAATCATGATAGTTAATCAAACTACCAAGTTTGCCTCATACTACAGTTTCGAAAACCAACTAACTAGATCTAGGGTTCAATGGCAACTATAGTGAGTTCAAATTCAACCTCAAAGTTCTCCCCCGAACTGATTGCAAACACCAATTCGAACCAATGCGCATCAAACAAACCGGGAGATACCTGCCCAATCCAAAGGCAAGACTAGTGCATGCCTCCGTACAGGCATAACCACACCGACGAGGCCGCCGCCACGGCGGCGACGAAACTCCCCGGTGCCACCAAAAACGGCTAGCAGACGACTTCGCCACCGGCGGGAACGCCGACGCATCGCCGAATCGCCTGAATCTCTACGAATCTCGATCGAGGAATCAAACAGGGAGGGAAGGGGGGGAAATGCAGGAAGGGATTGCGAGAGTTGAAGCGAGCATTACCTTCAACCCGCAGGCGCTCCGATGAAGCCGCTCCGTTCCGGCGACCACTGATGGGGTCATGTACCTAGGGTAGGGCCACAGACCTGATCTAAGTACCCTACCCAAGGACACCCTTAGAAGAGGTCACCTTCCAGTCGACCAACGAGAGACACACTCGACTGCCTTGAAGGACTCGACCGCGAAGACTCACTCGACCACCAGAAGGTCAAGAGGCACTCTGCGCTGCAACGGCCTGTAATTAAGTAGACTTTATGATAGTAAAGACACTTTATGTGGGGCGTTACCAGTAATGCCCCGGACTTAACTCACCTTAAACCCTCTCCTACGTGGGCTGGCTGGGGTCCTGGCGCACTCTATATAAGCCACCCCCCTCCACAGGCAGAAGGGTTCGGCACCCTGTAACTCATATACATATAATCCACTCGACCGCCTCCGGGCTCCGAGACGTAGGGCTTTTACTTCCTCTGAGAAGGGCCTGAACTCGTACATCTCTTGTGTTTACAACCTCTCCATAGCTAGGACCTTGCCTCTCCATACCTACCCCCCCACTCTACTGTCAGGCTTAGAACCACGACAGTTGGCGCCCACCATGGGGCAGGTGTTTTAGCAATTTTGTGGAGAAGTTGCGATTCTTCCGAGTACTTTCATCATGGTGGCTGCTGGATTTTTGGTCGAGGGTCGAGAGATCCGTCTCGGCGCTCTCACCTTCATCGCCGACGACTCCGCCTGGCTCCAGGAGGCTCCACTCGACGTTGATGCGCTCCCCGTCCGCGGTGCGACACATTTTCGCGCATGTGTCCGCGGCGTTCTGCTGCGGCAACCGTCGACCCCGTATCGGTCGACATCCCCATCGACCACCCTCTCGGTCTCCCGTCAGCGCAAGCGCTCGGGCCGGTCGAGGATTCAGCGGTGGGTGAGGCACGCGGTGGCTCGCCAGACGGCCACCACCCAAGTTGCGGCAATCGAGCCCGACGAATCTCTCTACGGCCTGTTCGATCTGGTCGACTGGTTCCGTAGAGACCGCATCCGAGTGCGATAGCAGTGATCCAGCGGCAGAAATTCTGATGGTCGACGGGCCCCGCAGTCCCCCTGGCTTCGCCCGTGATGGTGGAGCAGGCGACGAAGGCGACCCCGCACGAGACCACGAAGAGTACCAGCCCGAGCCACTCGACTCTCTGCAAAGAGAGGAACTTCGCCGCAGGAACATGGATGTTCTGCGTACTCCCATCGCAGGAGAAACCCCCGAGGCTCGCGCCTTGGAGGAGGTACGTTTGGCCAATTTGGCCGAACGCACTTGACTGGAGAATCTTCAGCGAGCACTCGACGAGCGCGCGCGGCAACAAATTCCCGACATCAGTCGACGTCAACTCTTCCCGCCGACTCAGGTATATCGAACCCCAATCCAGAATTTAGCAGCTGCGACCCGTATAGCAGAGTCCATCCAACCCTCTCAGTCGGAAGCTGGCAGAGGCTTGATGCAGATCAGGGATCTGCTCCGGGCAGCAGGAGATCAGAATTCGGCCGTGTCGCAGTCGCGCAACAGAATTCACAGTCGATCCGTCGCTGCGAATACGGTTCAGTCGGCTCACAGTCCCAGATCGCCTCCGCGGCGTGAAGGGCGCGAGAATCGGCGAGACCAATATGGTGACCGACTCGACCGAGATGATAGGCGTCGAGTGCCCAATTCCCCTCCGAGGGGTGGGTCTTACGCTCCTCGGCAGCAAGATGACAGGCGTCAGTTCAGTACGGGGCGAAGAGTTCCAGTCGACCCCAGAGAACCAGGCTTCGACGCGTGATCCATTATCATGCAAGGTTTGGTCGACCGGAACAGATCCCATCGAGGCGGACTCGACAGAGATGCGCCCACAAGCAGTTGAGTGCATGTTTCTGGTCCTGAATGTTTCAGCAGAGCTATCAGAGCCGCAGTTATCCCTCCCAATTTCAGGTTGGCAACAGGAGTCAGCAAGTTCACTGGTGAGTCTAAGCCTGAAACTTGGCTTGAGGACTACCGAGTGGCGGTTCAGATTGGTGGTGGGAACGACGAGGTGGCCATGAAGCATTTGCCCCTCATGCTGGAAGGTTCTGCCAGGGCATGGTTGACTCAATTACCTCCTAGCAGCATTTACACTTGGGAAGATCTGTCCCGAGTGTTCATCAGAACGTTTGAAGGAACTTGCAAGCGACCGGCTGGACTGACGGAGTTGCAAGTCTGCGTGCAGAAGACCAATGAGACTCTCAGAGAGTATATTCAGAGATGGATCACTTTGCACCATACTGTGGAGAATGTGTCTGATCATCAGGCAGTCTGCGCCTTTAAAGATGGCGTCAAGAACAGAGAATTGAGCTTGAAGTTTGGTCGAACCGGTGACATGACCTTGAGTCGGATGATGGAGATTGCTACCAAGTACGCCAACGGCGAAGAAGAAGACCGACTCCGAAGCGGCAAGCACAAGCCGAGTCAGTAGGAAAAGGGAAACACCAGTCGGAAACAGAAGCGGAAGGCTGAACCGGCAGCTCCTGGAGAGGCTCTGGCCGTGACTCAGGGAAAGTTTAAAGGGAAACCAAAAGGATCCTGGAAACCTAAGAAGGTAAAGGATAAAGAAGGGAACGATGTGATGGATATGCCGTGTCACATCCACACGAAGAAAGACGAAGAGGGGAATATCATCTACCCGAAGCACACCACTCGCCAATGTCGACTCCTGATCCAGCAGTTTCAGGGAAAACAGTCTAATAACAAGGAGAAGGAGTCGGACAAGGTCGAAGACAAGGAGGACAGTGAGGAAGGATATCCCCATATCAACTCTACTCTAATGATCTTTGCAGATGTGGAGAGCAAGAGTCGATTGAAAGTTATTAATCGTGAGGTGAACATGGTTGCCCCAGCAAAAGCAAACTATCTGAAATGGTCCCAAACACCCATCACCTTCGACCAATCTGATCACCCGACTCATATTGCCACCCCTGGGAGGCAAGCTTTGGTGGTCGATCCAGTTGTTGAAGGCACTCGACTGACAAAAGTGCTTATGGACGGTGGTAGTGGGTTGAATTTGCTGTATGCAGACACACTGAAAGGGATGGGCATTCCAATGTCCCGACTGAGCACCAGTAACATGAGCTTTCATGGAGTTATACCAGGAAAGAAAGCCGAGTCACTCGGCCAAATAGCTCTGGACGTGGTGTTTGGTGATTCGAAACATTTTCGCAAAGAGAAGTTGACGTTCGAGGTCGTGTATTTTTAGAGTGCATATCATGCCATTTTGGGGAGACCAGCTTATGCGCGGTTCATGGCTCGACCATGTTACGTGTACCTCAAATTGAAGATGCCCGGCCCCAAAGGAGTGATCACTGTCACCGGTGATCGGAAAAAGGCAGAAGAGTGCTTCCAGAAAGGCTCAAAGATTGCTGATTCCCAGGTGACAGCGGTCGAGTTCGAAGAATACAAGCAAAACGCAGATCCGAGTGACTTGCTGCGATCCAAGAAACCCGCCACAGAGTCTGCATTTCAGTCGTCCGGTGAGACGAAGCCTGTTCACATTCACCCAACCGACCCCGATGCAGCTCCGACCCGCATCTCCACAACACTCGACCCAAAATAGGAAGAAGCGCTCATCCAGTTCCTCCGTGAGAACTGGGACATTTTTGCATGGAAGCCCGCTGACATGCCAGGTGTTCCCAGGGGACTGGCTGAGCATCGCCTAAGAGTCGACTCATCTGCAAAACCAGTTAAAGAGCATCTTCGGCGGTCCGCCGTCCAGAAGAGAAAAGCCATTGGTGAGGAAGTGGCTCGACTGTTGGCGGCAGGATTTATCCGAGAGATATACCACTCCGAGTGGCTCGCTAATGTCGTCATGGTCCCTAAGAAAGACAAATCACTCCGAATGTGCATTGATTTCAAGCACATCAACCGGGCCTGCCCGAAAGATCATTTTCCTCTCCCTCGCATAGATCAAATTGTTGACTCGACCGTGGGATGCGAGAGACTGTCTTTTCTAGACGCCTACTCCGGGTACCACCAGATCCGTCTGTACGGACCCGACGAGGTAAAAACAGCTTTCATCACTCCATTCGGGTGCTTCTGCTATATCACCATGCCATTCGGCCTCAAGAATGCCGGAGCCACATTTATGCGAATGATTCAGAAGTGTCTACTCACTCAAATCAGTCGGAATGTGGAAGCGTATATGGATGATATCGTTGTCAAGTCACGAAAAGGTTCCGACCTGCTCGCTGATCTCGCCGAAACATTTGCCAACCTCAGAAGGTATGATATCAAGCTCAATCTATCAAAGTGCACATTTGGAGTTCCTGGTGGCAAGTTACTCAGTTTTCTCGTTTCCGAACGAGGAATCGACGCTAATCCAGAGAAGATCGGCACTATTCTCCGAATGAAACGCCCTGTGCGAGTGCACGATGTCCAGAAGCTTACTGGATGCTTGGCCGCATTAAGTCGATTCATCTCACGACTCGGTGAAAAGGCATTGCCTCTTTACCGACTGATGAAGAAGGCAGACAAGTTCGAGTGGACTCCAGAAGCTGATGCAGTGTTTGCCGAGCTAAAAGCTCTGCTCTCCACCCAGCCGGTGCTTGCTGCTCCAATCAGCAAAGAGCCTCTGTTGCTCTATATCGCAGCCACAGGACAAGTCGTCAGTACTGTGCTAACGGTCGAGCGGGAAGAAGAAGGAAAAGCTCTCAAAGTTCAGCGCCCAGTGTATTATTTGTCTGAAGTCTTGACTCCATCCAAGCAGAGATATCCTCATTATCAGAAGCTTGTGTATGGAATATACATGACCACAAAGAAGGTTGCTCATTATTTCTCTAATCATTCCATCACAGTCGTCAGCGACGCTCCACTATCAGAGATTTTGCACAACAGAGATGCAACTGGTCGAGTGGCCAAATGGGCGATTGAACTTCTTCCCCTTGATATCAAGTTTGAGGCAAAGAAAGCCATTAAGTCCCAGGCAATAGCAGATTTCCTCACCGAGTGGATTGAACAGCAGCAGCCGACTGAAGTTCACTCGGAGCATTGGACCATGTTCTTTGATGGCTCTAAGATGTTGAATGGTTCCGGTGCTGGGGTTGTCCTGGTTTCCCCCAGAGGAGATAAGCTCAGATATGTGCTCCAGATTCACTTTGATTCCTCCAACAATGAGGCAGAATATGAGGCCCTCTTATATGGGTTGCGCATGGCCATTTCACTCGGCGTCCGTCGCCTGATGGTCTATGGCGACTCGGATTTAGTGGTCAATCAAGTGATGAAGGAGTGGGACGTGAGAAGCCCAGCCATGACTGGATACTGCAGTGCAGTGAGGAAGCTGGAAAAGAAGTTCGAGGGGTTGGAGCTCCATCATATACCCCGACTGAAAAATCAAGCAGCTGATGATCTAGCAAAGATAAGTTCCAAGAGAGAAACCATTCCGAGTGGTGTGTTCTTGGAGCATGTACACACTCCGTCAGTCAAAGAAGATCCTTTCACCGAAGAAGCTCCACAGCCCAAGAGTGCCACAGATCCGACTGAGGTTGAAGTCCCAGCAGTGGTCGACTTGGTCATGGAGATCTTGGTGGTCATTCCCGATTGGACGGTTCCATATATCGCGTATATCCTGAGAAAAGAGCTCCCGGAGGATGAGGAAGAGGCTCGACAGATCGTCCGCCGATCTAAGGCCTTTACCGTAATCAAAGGACAGTTATACAGAGAAAGCGCGACTGGAGTTGGTCAGAAGTGCATAACGCCGGAAGAAGGTCGAATCATCCTTAATGATATTCACTCGGGGACCTGTGGTCATCACGCGTCCTCTCGGACCATCGTGGACAAAGCATACCGAGCCGGATTTTACTGGCCAAAGGCAAATGAGATGGCAAAGGAGATAGTGGATAAGTGCGAGGGATGTCAATTTTACTCGAATATGTCGCACAAGCCTGCATCAGCCCTGAAGACCATTCCACTCGTCTGGCCTTTCGCAGTATGGGGGTTGGACATGGTCGGTCCTTTGAGAACAGGGCGAAGTGGCTTCACGCATGTACTGGTGGCAGTCGACAAGTTCACCAAGTGGATTGAGGCTAAACCAATCAAGAACCTTGATGCCGGTACTGCTGTTAGCTTCATCAGGGAACTAATATTCAGATATGGAGTCCCGCACAGCATCATTACGGATAATGGGTCGAACTTTGACTCGGAGGAATTCAGAGATTTCTGTAACTCTCAAGGCACACGGGTCGACTACGCTTCAGTCGCCCATCCGCAGTCGAATGGACAAGCAGAGCGAGCCAATGGCCTGATTCTCAAGGGATTGAAACCCCGACTGATGCGTGATCTCAAGCATGCAGCTGGAGCTTGGGTCGACGAACTTCCCTCAGTGCTTTGGGGACTGCGGACCACACCTAATCGGTCGACCGGAAGAACTCCATTCTTCTTGGTCTACGGAGCTGAAGCAGTCTTGCCGAGTGATCTTCTCCACAATGCTCCTCGAGTTGAAATCTACAACGAAGCAGAAGCTGAACAAGCGCGGCAGGACGCAGTCGACCTTTTAGAGGAAGAAAGGGAGATGGCTCTGATCCGGTCGACCATCTACCAACAAGATTTGCGTCGTTTCCACGCCAGAAATGTGAGAGGTCGAGCCTTCCAGGAAGGAGATTTGGTTCTCCGAGTGGATCAGCACAAACCACACAAGCTTGCTCCTTCTTGGGAAGGTCCCTTCATCGTCACCAAGGTTCTCCACAACGGGGCATACCGTCTTTACAACGTCGAGCATAATATCAACGAGCCCCGAGCTTGGAACGCGGAACTACTCCGCCCATTTTACACTTAAGTTTTATCACTCGGATGAGTTGCAATAAAGTACTTCTGTAGTTCATGGACCTCAAAATAATAGTGTCATAGTTCCTCCATAATTTTTGTCACTTTTCATTTTGTCTAATAAAATTTCCCCTCAGTGGGTGACTTAGCCGCGAATCCGTTCCGCCTAAGTTTGTAAAAATCCTACCGAGTGGTGAGCCAGACTCCCACTCGGAGGCTTAGCTGCGAATCCGTTTCGCCTAAGTTATAAAAATCCTACCGAGTGAAGAGCAAACCTCTCACTCGGGGGCTTAGCTGCAGTCCAAGTACTCGCCTAAGTTATAAAAATCCTACCGAGTGCTAAGCCAGACTTCCACTCGGAGGCTTAGCTGTAGTACAAGTACTCGCCTAAGTTATAAAAATCCTACCGAGTGGTAAGCCAGACTTCCACTCGGAGGCTTAGCTGCAGTCCAAGTACTCGCCTAAGTTATAAAAATCCTACCGAGTGAAGAGCAAACCTCTCACTCGGAGGCTTAGCTGCGAATCTGTTTCGCCTAAGTTATAAAAATCCTACCGAGTGGTGAGCCAGACTCCCACTCGGAGGCTTAGCTGCGAATCCGTTTCGCCTAAGTTATAAAAATCCTACCGAGTGCTAAGCCAGACTTCCACTCGGAGGCTTAGCTGCAGTACAAGTACTCGCCTAAGTTATAAAAATCCTGCCGAGTGGTAAGCCAGGCTTTCACTCGGGGGCTTAGCTGCAGTCCAAGTACTCGCCTAAGTTATAAAAATCCTACCGAGTGAAGAGCAAACCTCTCACTCGGGGGCTTAGCTGCAGTCCAAGTACTCGCCTAAGTAATCAAAAATCCTACCGAGTGAAGAGCAAACCTCTCACTCGGAGGCTTAGCTGCAGTCCAAGTACTCGCCTAAGTTATAAAAATCCTGCCGAGTGGTAAGCCAGACTTTCACTCGGAGACTTAGCTGCAGTCCAAGTACTCGCCTAAGTTATAAAAATCCTGCCGAGTGAAGAGCAAACCTCTCACTCGGGGGCTTAGCTGCAGTCCAAGTACTCGCCTAAGTTATAAAAATCCTGCCGAGTGGTAAGCCAGACTTCCACTCGGAGGCTTAGCTGCAGTCCAAGTACTTGCCTAAGTTATAAAAATCCTACCGAGTGGTAAGCCAGACTTCCACTCGGAGGCTTAGCTGCAGTCCAAGTACTCGCCTAAGTTATAAAAATCCTACCGAGTGGTAAGCCAGACTTCCACTCGGAGGCTTAGCTGCAGTCCAAGTACTCGCCTAAGTTATAAAAAGCCTGCCGAGTGGTAAGCCAGACTTCCACTCGGGGGCTTAGCTGCAGCCCAGCGCTCACCTAAGTGGACTAAGGAATAAGTCGATTGCAGTAAGCGCCCTGCTTTGAACCTGCAAAAGACATTTCGAGCCAAAAGCAATCATATTCAAACGACAAATTCAAGTTCGGATCGGTATCTAAAGGAACCGAAAGTGCTCGGGTGCTAAGCCCGTTAGGGTTTATCGGTTACATCTCCACTCGGCATACCGAGGCAAATTTAAAGCGTCGAGCTTAGAAGAAGTTTTTTTACCCCTCCTGTGGAGGGCTGGAAGGTGCAACGAACTCATCAAGATCAATTCCATCTGCGATCCGAGTGGCAGCCGCAAGGAAAGTTTCCATAAAGGACATGAAGTCGTGTTTCTTGGTGTTGGCCACCCGGAGGGCCGCCAGCTTCTCTTCTCGCGCATCTTTGCAGTGGACTCGGGCCAGACACAGAGCAACATCTGCACCGCACCGAGCCGAGGACTTCTTCCACTCCTGCACTCGACCAGGGATCGTGTTCAAGCGAGCCATCAGCGACTCAAGGTCATTTTGAAGTGTCTCCCAGGCTAGAGCGTCGAGTCGATGCGAGATGTCGCGACCTTCAGCCTTGCAAGATAGTCCACGGCAGCTGCAACACGGGACTCCAGTCGGAAAACATTCATGGCAACTTCGTCGTTCACCGGGGAATTGACGGGGTCGAAGTTTGGTTCCAGCCGGCTAGTTTCTTCTTCAAAGTTTTGACAAAATTCTGCAAGGACGATCACCGAGTCAAGGCGATGGTCGAATGAAAAAATCACGATTGGAAATGATTGCCGAGCATAGAGGTTTACCTTCAAGCATAAGAAATAGCTTCTTGGCAAGACCACTCAGGAAGGCCTCCAGATCATTTTTCTTCCCAGTCAACTTACTGACTTGGTCGGTCAGGGCAGTTTTATCAGTTTTCAGTTGACTTACTTCCTTGTTGGCAATTCCAAGAGCAGCTTTCAGATTGGTATTGTCTTGTTCAAGCTTGGTGACTGAAGCTAGCTTCTCGTCAGCGAGCTTGATCTTCTCAGCTAGTTCAAGGTCTTTTTTCTGTTGGGCCTCCCTTACCTTACCTGCAAGTTACAGCAAGATCAGATTTTGAAACAAACGAAGGGGAAAATCAGTCGTCAAGGTCTCACCAAACATACCTTCGGTCTCCTCCTTTGCCTTCGTCAGTTTCTCCTGAACCAGCTTCAAATTCAGCTCGAGCTGAACGTGCTTGTTTTCTAGCTCAGAGTAGCGAGCCACAAGATCACAGGAGTTCTGTGAAGAACCAATCGACTAAATGTCAAATATAATTCACTTCCGAGTGAAAAAGGAAAAATCACACGTTTCTAAGACTACAGTCGAATACAAGCATTCGACCGTAGTCTCGGGGACTACACCCAGTGGGTGCACTCAGCGTGCCCCCACTAATCCTATCGAAGATAGAGTCGACCAGTCGACCTCAAAAAAAAAGAGAGAGAGATATTCTTTAAGACTGTAATCGACTGCAAGTAGTCGACCACAGTCTCGGGGACTACACCCAGTGGGTGCACTCAGCGTGCCCCCACCGGTTTGCGAAATCCATTCGACATAGTCGAATGACGCAAAGACTGAAATTATAAAACCTAAAGCCGACTGCTAGCAGTCGACCTTAGCCTTGGAGACTACACCCAGTGGGTGCACTCAGCGTGCCCCCACTAATCCTATTGAAGACAGAGTCGACCAGTCGACCAATTTGCGAAATCCAGTTGACATAGTCGAATGACGCAAAGACTGAAATTATAAAGCCTAAGGCCGACTGCCAGCAGTCGACCTTAGCCTTGGGGACTACACCCAGCGGGTGCACTCAGCGTGCCCCCGCTAACACGGAGTCTAAGTCGACACACCCACTGGGTGACTACTATAAATTCTGGAAAGAAAAGTTTTTGATAGCATATCTTAACAGAACAGGCGGTGGTCGACTGACCTGAACATTGCTTTGAAGGGCGGAACTAGCGTCGTAAGCTGCCTGGCTCGCATCCCGGATGGTCCTTAACTGCTCCATCATGATCCCTGCCTGGCGTATCGCCTCCTTCGCGGCGCCAGCTTGGTCCTCTGGGACATGGTGCATCGTGAAGAGGGAGGGCTGCTGAGCACTCATCAGTGGATCTGCGAAGGACACAGTGTGTCGAGTGGTGTTCTCCTCCTCCACAACCAGAGTCTAAGGCACCGTCACATCCTGGGGCACCCTGCTGGCAGACGCTTTCCTACTCCTTCTGTGCTTCAGCGGTTCCTCATCTTCATCATCAGGGAGAGTGATAACAACATTCGGTGGAGCTACAGAAAAGAATCAGGATTAGAGATCATGAGTCAGTCGACTAAAAACGGCGTTAAGAGTATAGTACCTGGTTTTGAGGTTGCTGCGTCCTCCATCTAATGGTCATCAGCCCGGGCTGAGGTCTCAGAAGTAGCAGCACTGCAACTCCAAAGAATCAGTCGACTAACTCCAGCGCCAACCAGAGACAAAGTTCACACAAAATAGGAAGTCTTAAGCAGCATGATTACCCTGATATGGTGGGGATGGACACCTTCATCTTCGGCAGGAGCTTGGTCGGCTTTGACGAAGCCGCCCTGGGCTGCTTCGACGCCTTTTCAGTCGGCGCCGGAGAGGTGGTCCGAGGGCGCTTGGTCGACTGAGCAACGGTCGCAACCCCCTTGCCACGTTCAGTCGCAGGGTCGTGGACAAGCTTCGACCGCCTTTCCGAGCACGATGGTACGACCTCCTCCTCCTCTTCTTCCTCGTCTTCAGCATCATCTTCATCGCCGTCATCGTCATCATCGTCGTCATCATCCTCAGCAACGTCCGAGTCCCACTCCTCCTCCTGGCTCTCGCCCCCACTCGCCTCACCCTCCTCAGTCGGAGCCTGTGCTCCATTGGGCATCGAGTACAGCTCGGTGAGGGCCTGATAGACATCAAGACAAAGATCAATCGACCGATTGGCAGAATAAACAGAAATGAATATGACAAGAAAACAGTGGAGAGCAGAGCAGGCATACCTTGTTTGGATCACTGTGGTGGTCGAGTGGAGGAATCCTTCTGGCTCCGCGTGGGTTATCCTTGTTTCCGGTAACGGCAGCCATCCACCTTTCCAGAGTGACATCGTCGACTGCTTCTGGATGGACCCGAGTCTCGTCCTCAGTCCCACAGTACAACCACATGCAGTGGCTCCGGAACTGAAGGGGCTAGATACGACGCCTAAGGAAAACCTCCAGGAGATCCATGCCCGTCACTCCCTCCCGAACCAACTGTACTACGCGCTCCATCAACATCTTCACGTCAGCTTTCTCCTCCGGAATCAACTTCAGAGAGGAGGGCTTGTTCATTCGGTCCATGGTAAACTGAGGGAGTCCACTCGACTGCCCCGGCGTCGACTGATCCTGGCAGTAGAACCAGGTCGACTGCCGGCCTCTGACTGACTCGGGAAAAGTCATGGCTCGGAAGGTGCTCTTATTCCTCACCTGGATCCCCAGGCCCCCACACATTTGGACAACTCGGGTCCTTTCGTCGCCTGGGCTCGCTTTCTTCACGGTCTGAGAGCGACACGTGAATATATGCTTGAACAAGCCCCAGTGCGGTCGACAGCCCAGAAAACCCTCACACATGGACACGAACGTGGCAAGATAGGCGATAGAATTTGGGGTAAAGTGATGGAGTTGCGCTCCAAAGAAGTTCAAGAAACCACGAAAGAAAATACTCGGCGGCAAAGAAAATCCACGGTCGACATGGGTAGCCAGGAGCACGCACTCACCCTCTTCTGGCTGGGGCTGCCACTCCTTCCCCGGAAGCCTCGCACCTCCATGAGGGATCAGGCCCTCGTTGGCCATGTCGAGGAGATCTTTCTCCGTGATGGTCGACTGGATCCAATCTCCTTGGACCCAGCCCTTCGGCAGGCGGGATCTTGACGAAGACCCGCCACGGCTGGTGGATCTCCCCTTCGCCTTCTCCGTCGCCGACGCCTTCTTCGCGCGTTCCAGCGCCGCCGTCTTCTCCTTGGCCATGGTTGCCGGTGAGACGCGCGAGGAGAAGTTGTGCGGAGGCGAGAGCGAGCGCGCTGGACGGAGACGAAGGGAGCAGAGAAAGAGAATGCTGAGGCACTGTACAAAAAACCCTCACCGGGCGTATTTATAAGGTCCCTTCCGAGTGGATGACAGGTGGGCCCGGTCGATCTAATCATATCCAGAAACAGTTATGCAGGCGGGATACATGGTGAAGAAAGCGGCGCGGGGATCGAGGCGTCTATGTCCCGTCCCATCCGAACGCCGCGGCCTGCTTCGCTTCGCGCGCTTCCCCGAAATTTCGCATCCCGCGGAATCCGCGAACGGCAGATCGGTCTGTCAGACGCGGGATTTCCTGCGATCCGTCGCTCGGAAATCATCGAAGCCCGAAAGATCACTCGACAAAAGAAGAGAATGGATCGAGTCGACTGAAGACAAGTTGCTCACTACCAACGAAGAGATTCTGTGGCTCAGAACAACGCACGACCAGTGTGCAAAAGTTAATCGGAAACAACATCAACTCCTTCCTCACTCGAAGCCTCAATCCATTCGGGGGCTAATGATGGGGTCATGTACCTAGGGTAGGGCCACAGACCTGATCTAAGTACCCTGCCCAAGGACACCCTTAGAAGAGGTCACCTTCCAGTCGACCAACGAGAGACACACTCGACTGCCTTGAAGGACTCGACCGCAAAGACTCACTCGACCACCAGAAGGTCAAGAGGCACTCTGCGCTGCAACGGCCTGTAATTAAGTAGACTTTATGATAGTAAAGACACTTTATGTGGGGCGTTACCAGTAACGCCCCGGACTTAACTCACCTTAAACCCTCTCCTACGTGAGCTGGCTGGGGTCCTGGCGCACTCTATATAAGCCACCCCCCTCCACAGGCAGAAGGGTTCGGCACCCTGTAACTCATATACATATAATCCACTCGACCGCGAACACCGTCGATTCTTCCGCCTCCGCCGTCGCCTTCTCCCTTCGCCTTCTCCTCTAATGGTTTGAAGTGCAAGAGGGTTGTGCCAGTAACTGCGGTGCGGGTGTGAGTAAATGGAACCGTGAGGGAGAGGGGGCAGAGGTGTGCGACGTGTTTGACGTCAACCGCGGTCGGCGCGTGGCGTGCGGGCGCATAGCAGTTCCACCGCACGCCCCCGAGTGGCAACCGCTGACCGCGGGAGGGCAACCAACGTGCGGGCGAAGTGACTCGCATACCGCGCACGCGCCTCGTCCTACGTGGCGCAGAAAAACGACCGGATTGTGCCAAGATTCGTGCACAAAGTACCCAACAGCGATGCTGGCGTGTGGTCAAGATGGTTAACGCCCACACTTGTGGGCGTCAACATTTCCGAAGAAATAAATAGTGATGAAACATGGACCAACACCTATGACATGCATGGCAAGAAATAGTGATGAAATAGGGGCGCAAGTACCTGCGTCAACATGAGACTATAAAAAAATGTTCCTTTTCAGACAAAAAAAAATCTCTTTTTATGATTAAAAAATCATATATCTTTTAACTACCTTTTAAACTCTTCATGTATTTAAGAAATAGCTACAAATTCTCAGATTATAGAACATTTTTTGTAAATTAAGAGCGTGTGGTATGTTTTCTCCCGTTGCAATGCACGGGCCTTTTTGCTAGTTAGTCTAATATATATGTTCAGTGTGAGTCGAGTGAGATTTTGTAAGTGCCAATCAATTTAGAAAGGTGCAACTTCAGTTCACTGAATGTAACTTGTACTTACCTATGAAAGTGTAACCGAATGAAAAGGTACTGAGTTACAACTGGATGAAAAAGCACAAAACTGCAAAACTTACTGCATACATGTAAATGTGCCATGGGCCCATGACTCTCCTACTAACTAACACAAAAGAAAAATAATACAATCGTGGATATCATGAACACACTTCGGGATGCGATTGTTAATGTAGGAGGCACACTGCCACACTTAGATACAAGAATACCTTATGTATGTAAGTGGTGTTTTACCTTTTGCTAATATCGCTACTACATTGTTGACACTCACCCATGTATAAACTAATGTAAAAGTGTGGTTCCATGGAAACACCTAATGTGAGAGTGCTGAGAAAGGTGATAAGGAAAGCGTCAAATGAAGAGCAAAAGATAATCGTTTTTACTTGGGAGATATGATCAGATTTTGTTGGTTGCTTACTCTGGTTAGTAACCAACCATGATGATTCCATCACCTTTTGATGATATCCTGCACCGCAATACCAAAAGCAGCAGATACATATAGATTATTAAGTGTACATTTCTTTGTTGGAGTACACGTATATGTTAGTATGGTACTCCCTCCGGTCCTTTTTAGTTCGCATATTAGATTTGTCTGAAGTCAAGCCTCGTAAAGTTTGACCAACTTTATAGAAAAAAATACTAACATTCACAGTGTGAAATCAATACTAGTAGATGCATCATGACTTAAAGTTTCATATTGTATAACTTTATCATAGTAGACGTTGATATTTTTTTATATAAATATGGTCAAACTTTGTAAAGTTTGACTTCAGACAATTCTTATATGCAGAGTAAAAAGGATTGGAGGGAGTACTACTATGGTATGATCTGGGACCGGTCACATCCGAGCAGCGTGGGTAACATATAAATCGTCGAGGTTGATCTTGTTTGACGTCATTGCATGATCTAGTGAATCTAGAAAACAAGTGGTCGGTACAAAGCATGCATAAGACGACAATAGAAATATGTTACATTGTAGGTAAGATAACTTTCATTACAGCAATATGCCAATATCCTTCTTAATAATATATATAGGATTAGATGGTTTTACTGTTTCTAAGGTATGGATAGAGCAAGGGCGTGGAAAAGAACAATTGTCAGAAGAATCGTGCCGTACACGGATAAAGCTCGGATTTGCGTTTAGCAAAAAAAAAATGGCATCCTAACCATTGCAGAAGCACTGGCCGCCCACACGAGTACAAACAAGAGAGAGGCACTGCCGCTGCCTGCACCAAGTGATCTCAACCACCAATACAACAAAAGGTGACCTCACCACGTGAGTAAGAATATATACATACTAGTACTATTTACTTTGCAATGGAGGCAATTAGTTGTCAAAAGCCGATTGGTGGTTCCTAGCTAGTGACCGAAATGTACGCAGTAATCGACCACATTTCCTATGTGGAGCAATGCTAATGGCAATTAAGTACACCCTTTGTTCCTAAATATAAGACGTTGCAAGTGGTGCAACGAACCGTTCGACGGAAAGGAAAGTACAATGAAAAGCATTACTACATGAGATGCAAGCCAAACGCTGGACCAGAACTCCAGGATTTAGATGACCGACGGAGCTCGCATGCCCTTTCTTTGCGCAATAATTCTACACTTGCGGATGCCATCTATGAAATTTACTTGCGGGCTCTCTTCCCGGCCAGCAATGCTAGATTCACGGAGTGTTTACATGACTTTTACAGGCAAAGGCTGAGGTGGATTGTTTTAGTTGGTTATTCGATGAGGCGGGGCCCATCCTGAAAATCAGGGGGGAGAGATTTGTGAGGGAAGGAAGGGCAGGTCCGTAAATCATGTAAAAGCTCCCCCATGAGTCTAGCATTTTTGCTCCCTAGCCATTCTCACACGAATCCGCCACCTGAATCTCAGAGTGGACCCCCTTACTCCCCAATTATTTTGTTGACATCTCATTCCGCTGTAACAATAATTTCGTGTAATTGGTTCATAGATGTAGCAAAACTCTTCTTTGTGCCAACGACCGGCCTATGCCTACGTGTGCCTATGCCAACGTACAACTGGCCCGGCCAAGCCCCAAACGTGTGCCCATATCTATGCTCAACCGGAGAGCAATACCGGAAGACGGTCAGGAATGGACTGGGAAGAACTCGGGCAACGGCTCAAGCTGACCTGACACGCACGAACTCATACGTAGGCACGTTAAACTAAAACTGGTTAAAAATGGCCTGAGTGACATGGACGAAAGCGTCTCAGATGATTACCATAGGACAACACACACCTTTTTTGTCTTATATTACATGCAGCTTGCAGTATTGCACCCGTGTGTCTAGCCAGTTTCAATGAACTATGTGGTTTGACTATAGCAGTAACACGCACATCACATAAGAATATGATTATCCGCCCCTCTTGATCGATATCCTCCGCCGTAAGTATTTACCGAAAGAGGAAGCAGGTACATATACTTATCTGAGAGAATAATATACTCTTTCTGTACCAAAATAAATGTCTCAAACTTAATACAACTTTATAATAAACATAGAACAAAGTTGAGACACTTATTTTAGGTGAAGAGAGTATTATATATTGTACTCTCTCCATTCCTAAATATTTGTCTTTCTATGACTTTCAACAAGTGACTACATACAGAGCAAAATGAGTGAATCGACGCTCTAAAATATGTCTATATACATCCGTATTAAGTAGTTCATTTGAAATATCTAAAAAGACAAATATTTAGAAACGTAGGGAGTAGTACTTACTCTCAGTTTATTAAATCATAGATGAGAACATATTGCTATGTAGGGAGTATTGTATTATGGGAGGGCAATATGTGACTGATACGTACGGTTAACATATACTGTGTCAGGGGAGGAGCACGTCGCTGCTAGGTAGTACTTAGGCATATTAGCTTTGTCTTGGGTCAAACTTTTTTTGAAAAGTTCACCAAATTTGTAAAAATAATATCATCCACAATACCAAGTCAATACCATTAGAATCATCATTCAGTATATTTCTATTATATATTTTTTATTATGAAAGTTTATTTAGTTTTCAATAAACTTGATTCAATTTTACAAAGATTAACTTAGGTCAAAACTAATACCGGAGTAAAAAAGAACGAGGGTGTACTATTACACTAGCCAGTGCATGCCGCACCAAGTGACCTCACACGTGATATTTACTCATTGCACCCACGCGATTAGCTGTCGCCAAACCATTGCTAGCAGCATATTAATTAAGCTTTTTTATTAGTATTATTTCCGGAAAGCAAGCTAGATCCGGCAGTTAGCAAGTCAAGTCTCAAATACCGACCCCATTTGCTCTTTGCATGTATGCCAGGGTGGACGTACTGGAAGCCGAGTCAGCATGCGTGCCAACTCATTTTTCTTTTTCTTTTTTTCTTTTTTGAACTTGCCAACTCATTTTTCTGTAACGTGTCAAGAACTGCTGACCGGTCAACCCTGCATGCCTACGTGTGCATGTTGAGTAGGCCGGTAGTGCAACCGCTGCACGTACGCGTAGGGCCCCGCTGGTGCCAGAAAAGAAACTCAAAAGCGTCGGTAGAGTCAACAACAAACTAGGCACTGCCGACCTTCTCCACACCTCCTAAAATTAAGCAGGGAGTCTTTTCTATTTGGTTCGGTGTCAAGAGCTCAGTGGCTCCAAGTTTTACTTTATTTTCAGTGTTTCTAATTTGTCAACCACAGGCAATGGTTGTGAGAAATAATATCCAACTAGCAAAGTATGTAACAAACACTATACTTTTCCGTAACGCTTCCAAGGAACAGATGCTTGCATTATACTTCTTTTTTTTTAAAAGATCAAATATATTATAAAAGTTTCACAGGAAGTACGAAGCGTCTCAAACATAACAAAAATTACATCGAGGTTCATAAACCACCGAACTACCACTCTATCATTGGAACGAGCCGTCGACGGGCTGTTGTCGCTCCTCCCGTAGCAGAGCCGACATGACCTTCTCAATGATTGTCGGGAAGCGCAGCTGCAGAGGACCGGGCACTGCGGGCCATCGAGACGAGAGTGGGGCATTGAGACAGGTTCGTCGACCGCTGAAGAGAAGGACCAAGGGCCCCGAGCAATGATGCAGTAGCTGCCGGGAAGGGGAATCCTATCCTTTCCGCCAAATCAAACACGTCTTACCGCCAGACAGAGCCGCACACGATGTCGGGGAGCACCACACATGAGAAGATCAGGGAAACCGCTCGCCAAACCGCAACCGCTCAAGGACCGGAACTACCCCAAGCTTACACCTTCAGCTCCCTCATGTGGAATCTGAAACATACCCAAGGCGACGCCTCCAAGGAGGACACGACAGGCAACGCGTCACCCAATCTGCAAGGAATTTGGACTTTCATCTGAGTAGCATGTCAGGGTGGATATTTGGGATCTTAGACATGCCATCATGAAGAAAGAATGATGCCCAAGGGCGTCGTTGTTGCCAGGCTGGACCTACCGACCAGGTTCTCCCACAGTCCGGAACAACCAACCAGGCATCCACCGTGCTCCAGATCCAGAGACGCAATGCCAAATTCAACCGGAATCAGTAGTGGAGGAAGAGTCAAAGAGGCGAGCACAAACCTCATATCTAACGGAAAGGGAAGGCTCCGCGTCGCAGCCACTGCTGGATCCAGGCTTTCCTCATGTGAAAACGTAGACGCCCACCAAAGCCTCTCGCGGCGGACACTAGCCAAATTGGCGCCATCACCGGACCAGCCTGGGCCGCCGTCCGGATCTCGGAGTCCTGTGCACGAGGCGGAGCAATGAAAGCCTTGCAGCCACCACTACTAGATATGTGAGGTTTAGCCACCAAGATGGTTGGTTGCTAAAAGTACAAAATTGGTCGCTACTGATCTACTGCTACCAATACTACTTGGTCGCTTCGTGGTGGCTATAGTCTAGTCGCTATAGATATTGAGCGACCAACATTGCGAACCCTGGTCAATAAATGTTGTATCAATAGCCACCAACTAAATATGGTGACTAATAGCATCTACCGACCAAGGGAGACTTGGTGACTAATGGCATCTAGAGACCAAGGGAGATTTGGTTGCTAAAAATTTACAGCCACCATGTACATGGTTAGTGGCTAGAGATATCCAGTGACCAGCCAAGGCTTGGTGACTAAAAGAATCTAGAGACCAGTTACACGTTGGTAACTAGACAACTTTTGTAACAAAAAAGTTGTAAACCTTGGTAACTAGAGGCATAAGAAAGCAACTATATCATAGCTACAATATATTGCCACATGCTGACATTAGTAGTATGCAAGAAATCTTAGAATGTTAGACATACAACAGCAAAAAGTTCAGAATCAGCATTTGTAAACTTATGATCCAATCATTACATGCTAACATTTGTAAGCCGAATTTTGTTTCACAACTTCAGTACCATCAGGAAATAATATTCTAGTATTTGCAAAGTACCAACTTTAGTACTGCTCCAAACATATGATCCAGTCACCAAGAAGGAACTATTCTAGTATTTGGCATCTAGTATTTGTAAGCCGAATTTGCAAATCAGGAACTACTCTTCTGGCATCTAGTTTAGCACTGCTCCGATCACTCCCCACATGTCCTCTACACCTGGAAAATGCCAAACAAGTTGAAATGACATGGATGATGTTCATTTATTGATTAATTCAAAAAAAATGTGCACCATTACAGCCAAATAGTACAAAATTTGTGAAGTACCATGCAGAGTTACAGGAAGTTTAGTAAGAATCAAGAGCATGAGCTAATTCGTTCTTTTCCTTTTTAATCTGGAAGATAGCCTAATTAACCATACATTGCTCGAAGCTTCTGGCAGCATGTTGCTTGCAGTTTTATATGAAATGTCAAGTTGTAGCAAGTATGTACACATTAATAAAATCACCCTTAGATGGAACCCACTCTTTGGTAATTTCATTGGCGAACATAGATAGAACCAAGCACAATTTAGAAGATGCTCATAAACTTTACTTCAAAAGCACATAATAGCAATGCAAACAGTGTACCTCTCCAAAGTTGCTTCACCTCCTTGACCCTCCATCTGAGACCAGAGAACCTGTAATTTTTAAATTTCAACTATCAAGTTCAACCTCTTGAATAAATATGCCAAATCACACGATGAGAGCCAAACTGACTTTATGAGAGTTATACTAATCATACCATCAGAAGAAACAGATCTGTAGCATGACCGCAAAACAGATCTATCAGTTAAGAAACCAAGCCCTGTCACACTAGTGCCGTCCATAGGAGGTGAAATACCAACCAAGTTAGACACGGCACTCTGTAGCCAATCGATCTTCTTCTGTTGAGCTTCAAGTTGAGATTGTTGAGCTTCAATTTGAGTTTGTTGCGTAGCAACAATCTCCTTTGTAGATGCCAATTCTTCCACTACATGCTGAGTTGAGCTTGATGCGCTTGAGTAGGCTCTTCTATTTAGTTTTGGTCCATGACCCCGACCTCTGATGTAACCATATTCCTTACCAAGCACCTGCTCGCAAATCTGTTGCTCTGTTAAAGGTACTTCGCCCTCCTCTATAGGTCCTTTTTGCTTCTGCAACATTTCTTCCTACATTAATAATACAAGAAATGAAAGGAATTTACATTCTTAATTGCAGCAACATAATAATGTATTTGAAAGTACCCAAATTCGTTGTTAGTATAATGCAACACTAACAACTTTGAATGCCAGTCTTAAATTACTACAGCCCTGATAATAGTGCATCATGTACTACAGGTCACATCGGTTGTCAGTCGGATATCACACAAAACAAGGTAGCATGGTCATTCCTCTCTGAGCTCTAGCTAGCGCGGCATAGAAGTACCTAAACACTCAACTAGTACTCTCTCAGTAGGCAGCAGAGGAGATTTAAAAATGGAGCATGTGTATGTATGTAGAAAAGGCACAAGAAACACTGAAGATTATCTAATTAGTCTGACAGGTTCAGTTACTCACAACTCTGGAAAACATATATATGCTTCTCTAGTACAAACTAATTAGTCGAGTAGCCAGCACGAAACAGAGCAGAGCAGAGCAACTTCTCCTCTGTTTTGTCTGGACCTACAGTAACTGAATTCAGTCAACAAAACTGCTTTATTTTGGCCTACTGAACACTCTCAATACCGCCCTCATAGTCTCAAATAAGCAGAAACTCCATCTACAATTGTTTACAAGATCCAACAGCAGAACCTACATTTTCTGATGCCCATCTACAACTGTTTACAAAAGGAGGGGGGGGGGAGCAAAACACTTCCATAGCATAGATACTCCATTGTTACGTGGTACTTACATGTTTATTCCTGGCATATTCGGATGCCCATCCCTTCTTATCACTAGAGTAACACTCCTTGTATAGTCTGATATCGCCACAATTCTGATAATACAAGATTCAAAGTCAAAAGACATGAATATAAGATAGCTACAAGTTTCGATATTCTTCTTTCACCACAATTGTGACACAAGATAAAGATAAGTAATAGTGATTTACTAATTCATGTTGAACCGCTACAAATGACTTTGTTCCCTTCTTGTGAACATAAGGTAGGTTTGAGCGGTTAGCCTTCCCAATTGTGGACCGTTTCTGCAAATGGTAGTTTTTTGTGAACAAATAAGGCAGGGTTGAGTGATAGAGATAGATGCAAAACTGTTGACATCCATTCAAAGACTACCATACCTTAAATTCTTCTGTTTCAAAATGATCACAGAGCCAAATCCAGTCTCCAACTCTATTATCAATAAGGGGAGGATATGGATTGCTTCTAGCATCATCACCACATTTTACATAATGCTCATAACACTTGTGACGGAAACTTTTTTAGCTTGAAGAGAATAGCAGATCCACACAGCATTTGATATGATCTTGGGTGAAATCAAGATTGAACTTAAGCTACAAGAAAGAACTCAAAGTTAAAACTATACATGTTCGAAGCTACAAAGTTTGATAATCTTACATACCTTTAGAAGTTCATACAATGGGTCCTTATCATCCTGAGTAAGACTATGCCACCCGGCACGTTGGATAGGTGCATGGTGCCGTGTAAGAAGTCCAATCTCTCTAGAAAGTAGTTCATTGTTTTCTCCAATAGGTCTTCTCTCTTCAGAAATGGTCAGGTTTAGTGGATGACCTGCCCTTTTGATCAAACGCTCCAAGCCCTTTCCCTTATTTATCCCACGCACCTTCCTAGATTTTGATGCTGAGTTACTCCCAGAATGTTGTCCTTGAGATTGTGGGGCATTTCTTGGTGGCCGAACTGTTTATCCAGGTCCCATCTGCCATAGAATTAAAAGAATGGAACAAGACCCAGATTGTTTATATTAGGAAGAAAGGGAAATCAGATATGCTACGTCAATAGAAATAAACCATGAGTTACATAGTAATTAGATATGTTGTGGCAACAGAAATAAATTATAAGTATCAATAGTAATCCGAAATAACATGAAACATGATACATATAGTCTAATATAACCTAAAACAAGAGACATATAGTCTAATATAACCTGAAATAGGATACATATAGCCTGATATACACTGAAACAGAACACCATTATTCTAATATAACCTGAAACGGGACACATGTAGTCTAACATAACCTGAAATAGGAGACATATAACCCGATACAACACCTCAATCACAAAAGGAATCAGGCTGGCTACGTCAATCATTTTCAACCAGTCCACCCGACATGATAAACTAATTGATCTACTCAATTTCGGTTAAATCAGGCTTATATTTATATCAAAATAATAATCCTACAATACCCCATATATATATGTCACATTGACACTGTATTTTCAAAAGAAAACTTGCACTTCATCAAACTAAACCCGCAGCTTGCATATGTAATTATTTTATATGCAGTAACATTATACTAAATTATAATATCATAGCAACAGCAGTCCATGGAGCTCTATAATGTTGTACGTAGAATTGTATATAAAGACAGTCTTCAAATATTATACTACAACATTATACAAAGGCAGTCTTCACAATAGTATTTGAAGATAGTCATCATAGAACTGTATATCCTTCCTAAACATTGTACTACTAAAATATACTACAAGTCCTGATGCTGTAAGTATCAATATGCAGTAACATTATACTGTATATTTTACTACATGCATATTATATTCAAATCACAAAACCGAACTCTACATCGTAGGCCAAGCCAGTTTTCAAATGACAGACCAAATGCTACATGTATATTTTACTTCCACATTTCCACAAACACTTGAAGTGCATGATTTAGCCATCAAGTACTCCAAGCAAAATAATGGAGAGACACAGGGAAGGGGGCAAGGACAGAGGGGAGATCATTCTTACGGGTTGCAGCCTTTGCTGGTGTTAGACGGCGAGAGCGAGATCTGGCGAGCTTGGAGCGTCGGTTGCTTCATAGCTGGTTGGGGTTTGGGAAGGAGGAACCCTAGGCGTCTGTTGCAGCAGCCTAGGTATGTTGACCACGCGGCGGACGCCCCTCTGCTACCGCAGCCGCTGCTGCTTCCCCTCCCCCGCGCAGCCGCGCTGTCACTGCCGCCGCAAGGGACACGCCCGCCACTGCCGCAAGGAACACGCCCTCCGCCTTCCGCCGCCCCCTCCGCCGGAAGGAACAAGTCAGCATACCGCAAGGAGCCGCCGTTGCCGTCGACCACCGCCAGGGACGATTTGATTTGGGGGATTTGGGGCTAGTCACCTTGCCGTCGGCCGCCGCCAGGAAAGGGCTCTGCCTCGCCTCTGTTTGCTTCGAGCCTGGGGATGGATGGATGCCCTGGAGCTGAGCCGATTGGCTTTTTTTCAATTTCCTCCCTGGTTGCTATAGGTACTCACGTGATTGAATAAGTACTGATTCGTGACTGGTGCCTATAGTAACCGAGTTTGTCCAAAACTGGTTGCAATTAGTACATCTATAGGCACCAAAATGCTTGATAACAATAGGTGTGGTCGCTAATAATATATTTTCTTGTAGTGCACTGTCACCGGCGTTCACACGAGCTCACCCGACAACCACCTCCGGTGCCGGCAACGAGGAATGCGATGAGAAAAGGTGGCGGCACGCATGTAACCATTGTCGCCACCCGAGAATATATCCTCAGCATTCTCCAAAATGTTATGGGGTTCCCCTCCATATGTGTCCTTGTGGCCGCAGATATGGCAACTCTGCTAGAGTTTCTGTTAACCATTTAATTCTATAGGTTGAAAGTTAATGTCGAATTTTGGATGGACACATAAGTTGCATGTCAACTGAGAGTGCTAAGACACAACATCTCGACCAAGCTTTCCCAACACAAAGTCCAACTATTGGCATTCCCTAATTCAATAACACAAATGACTTTAGCAACTTTATAAGAGAGCGTTGAACTATTGAGTTGCAACTTTCAGGTGGAAGTATATATTTTTATGTTGGTTTTGGGCATTCTTCTTCTTTTTCTTGGAATGGATTTTCAAGTTAAATTCTAAGATAGCTTTATGATTCACTTCGAACCAGTTTGGATTCTCTCTGCACCACAACTCCGCTCTTGGAGTGGTGCCGAACGCTCTAACTCGACAGAGTCTGAAGAACGATGCGGTTCAATTTTCTGGAGCGGCTAAAACCAAGCTCTGCAAATCGTGGAAATGAAGGAGTTTGTGGAATTACAACAACCTCCACATACCGGTTCATGAGATATGTATCTCCCCCGCTCGTACGTTTTCCGCTCTATATTTTTTCTCGGGCCAGCTTTTTGACATGAAATGTTAGCATAATCTTGCCTCTAATACATATAGGGTTTTGTGTTAGGTTAATTAGGCACATGCATGGCAAGTTACGGCAGCACATGTAGTCCGGCTACCCGTGTGCACGTATGACTTCTATTCGGTGTTAGTCTAAGTCAGTAGGATTAAGTTTGTTACGATCAAGGTTGCTGGTGATTAAGAGTCCTGTTAGTACTAGCTGGCAAAGTCATGTACGAGTCGGTTTGAAGAGCAAGTACGTGTAGGTTTAGGAGGTCTATAGGTTGGCAGCTCGTGCATATATATATACACGAGGGGCTGCAGTTTTATAACATCACTGTGGAGAAAAACAAAAGGCACGACAAGGGCCTTTTGCTACAAAGTTTTTGTGTGCGCGTGTTTGTCGTGATTTGATGTGATCGATCCTGTGATCGAGTTCCAACATGAAAAGCCCAGTAATCGATGGGAACCAGTTCGGCTGCCAAACACGTTTCATTGATCCGGAAATCTCAGCGACATCGTGATCCTGCGAGCAGAGTGCAGATTTAAAGATTTCAGGAGCTAGGCTTTTTTTAGGAAAAAATGTCGATCTATTCATTTTCAATCATGGCGGTACAACAAACATAAAAAATAATATAAATTGTATCCAGATTTATAGACCATCTAGCGACGACTACAAGCACTGAAGCAAGCCGAAGACGTGCCGCCGTCATCGCCCTTCCCTCGCCGGAGCCGGGCACAACTTGTTGTAGTAGACAGTCGGGAAGTCGTCGTGCTAAGCTCCCATAGGACCAACGCCCAGAACAGCAACCGCCGCCGATGAAGAGAATTTTAGATCGAAAGGATCCAACTTGAAGACACATGAACAAAGACGAATAAAGACCGGATCCGAGCGGATCCACCAAAGACATCCACTGACCAAATCTCGCGAGATCCGTCGGAGACACACCTCCACACGCCCTCCGACGATGCTACCATTGGAACGGTGGCTAGGCGGGGAGAGCCTTATTCCAACTTTAAGAAGCCGCCGGCGTCTCGTCTTCTTGAGCATGAGAGAACACAAACCCTAACAAAACTTGAAGAAGCACCTGAAAACGGAGCCCTCCCGCCGGCAAGGGTCGGGATCCACCGCGCATCCATGGACCTAAGGCCATAGGAGACGTGGGAGATCGGCGGCGCCGTCGACAGGAGGCAGAAACCCTAGCCGCCTTTTCTTGGTGGAGGGACGGGGAGCTAGGCTATTGCCGAACAGGCCTTCATACACAATTTTGTCATCAAGCATTATATAAGCCTTTTTAATTTCCTATACCAGGGGACTGCTCAAGCACATTATTGTCAAGTTCCGAGCGAGGGTTGCTATGGCACGTGGGAGCATAGTAACTCCAAAAGACCAGGCGAACATTTTCGCTAAATTCGCGTGCTCATCTTTCATAACAAAAACGGAAACAGAGAAAAAAACAGCATATAATTATATAATACACTGTTGGTAGCTTGAATCTTCGGCCTGATATTTTGCCAATGCGCTTTTGTTATCCACACAACACCCTGTCAACACACCACTTTTGGTCCTCCAGCGCATTGTGTGGGGCTAGATCACAAGGAACACTTGAGCCGTATCCTGTGTGCATCGGTTGCATTCGTTGCGTGGGGATAATTGTTTCTTTATTGCTTGCACAATCTGAGACTGAGCACAGGCCTTCAATCCTAATGAACTCGGAAACAACATATCTGGCGATAAGATCCTACCAGATTAAAAAGATGCGGATTGATTTGCCTGGTCATGCACTGCTGGCTCACACGAAAACTTATTTTCATCACGTTATGCAGTGTCTGTATCGAATGGATCTGCAGTGCTCCTGCCTCGCTCCCAAGAGAGAGTGTTTCTTTCAAATCCCACGTATTTTCCTACCCAAAAAAAATCCAAATATTTGGCTCTAGTTCCAGGAAACAGCACCGCCCATGCGCACTGAGTAATTAACTAACCAGCTAATGTACTACATATGGCCGTCGAGCCAATGACAATCGTTCGGACAATCATCGTCATGTGTGTATGCCTTGAGCAAGCAAGCTAAATTTGTTTATTTCCTTTATGCTACGTTTACTTACTCAAAAGCACTGATCGCTGCGGGACATCGCCATCACAAAAGTTGATCAACATGTGAACTAAACGCATTGCATCATGATCAATGATCGGTTCATCAACTCTTGCTGGTTTCTTGGAAGCCAACTGCCACAACGCATGCACCTCCAAAAAGCTTGGACCCTCCTAGTAGCAATTTTCTTTGTAATTTCAAATGAATTTACCGAGGTCATTCCAAATTATTGTTATTTGAGAATCTTTTCTTTTTTTTTCAAAATGATGAGAATCTTATTTTGAAGAGTATTTACCTGTTAACTATTTCCATTTTTTAATTAGGGGGATACCGGTAGTATTCGGAAAAAGCTGGCGGCTTTAGTGCTTGCGGTGTCAGTTTAATTGAGAAACACTGGCATGAAAATGCTTACTCAGGAATATATCTAGCCATGAAGCCATTTGGGTGATTCAGCTTATACCGTCATACGATTGTCGAAACGGAATGTTCCAGGTCTTGAAGTTGCATCTCCGTCGTCGGAAACCACACATATTCTTGTTACTGGTCTGGTCATGGTGCTATGATTTTCATGAGGTTTTTCCATGTGCTAGATGCTGACGTAGCACCGGACGGGGGGGGGGGGGTTCAAACACTGCTATTCAAATATTTTCATATTTCGCATCAGTTTGTCTTTATAATGGTGGAGTGCCAAAGTGTCATAGTGGTGATAGCTATGTATGTTTTCCGCTTGATTTGCACACCGTTTATGCATTAGGTTCTTATGTTCCACAAATTTATAACTAAACGGCTACTCTTATAGCAAGTTCACTTTGGTTTGTATATAATAGCTTGATTACCTTTCACTGTAAAGTTCTCTTTTCTCCACTCAACATGTCACTTGAGAGGATCATTGGAAGAAGGAAGCCATCCATCAACACCACACCAGAAAAAGACATGATTCATCGTGGGGTTTGATGCATCACTGGTTGCCTTTCTGTGCCATCAGTTGACAACTAATCATTCATGTGCAAACACAACTAGTTGCACTGCATCATTTCTGCCTCAAAACATCCCTTTCTCTGCAGATTTGTGTCACAATTGGACTGACAGTTGCACGTACACCCCACGCACATTAATCCTATCATGAGCTATGGTACATGTTATGATATAAATAGTTCTCTTCAGGAATCAAATGTCACGCCCAATATGCGATACTATCCTAAAGAGACTCGAAGGTCCCACCAAGGATAGAACCACATATTGAAACGCTTTTGCAAGATGGATATCATTACATCAACATTACATAATAGATGGGGATACATACATAAGGCATACAATGCCACACGGATACAACAATATATCATACACAATATCAACATCCGACTACGGATGAAACACAAACAGAAGCTCAAACGACATCCACCCTGCTAGCCCAGGCTGCCGACCTGGAACCTATCCCCTGATCGAAGAAGAAGCAGAAGAAGGACTCAACGCAAGCAAGCATCGCTCTCGCGTCATGATCATCGCATAACCTGTACCTGCAACTGTTGTTGTAGTAATCTGTGAGCCACGAGGACTCAGCAATCCCATTACCATGGGTATCACGACTAGCAAAGCTTAAAGGGAAAGGAAGGGGTAAAATGGTGAGGCTGCAGCAGCGACTAAGCATATATGGTGGCTAACATACGCAAATAAGAGCGAGAAGAGAGCAAGCGGAACGGACGTGAAGCTAGCAATGATCAAGAAGTGATCCTGAACTCCTACTTACGTCAAACATAACACAGAAACCGTGTTCACTTCCCGAACTCCACCGAGAAGAGACCATCACGGCTACACACACGGTTGATGCGTTTTAATTCGGATCTGGTGTCAAGTTATCTACAACCGGACATTAACAAATTCCCATCTGCCTATAACCGCAGGCACGGCTTTTGAAAGATTATACCCTGCAGGGGTGTCCAAACTTAGCCCATGACAAGCTCTCGCGATCAACGAAGGAATAGACCTTCTCCCAGGAAGACCCGATCAGACTCGGAATCCCGGTTTACAAGACATTTTGACAATGGTAAAACAAGACCAGCAAAGCCGCCCGATGCGCCGACAATCCCGATAGGAGCTGCGCATATCTCGTTCTCAGGGCAACACCGGATAGGTCAGCCTACGAGTAAAACCAGCCCTCGAGTTGCCCCGAGGTGGCCCCGCAGTCTGCCCAGTTCGGACCAACACTTAGACAAGCACTGGCCCGGGGGGGCTAAAATAAAGATGACCCTTGGGTTAATTACTCCCAAGGGAAATATAGGTGGTGGTGAGGCAAATGGTAAAACCAAGGTTGGGCCTTGCTGGAGGAGTTTTATTCAAAGCGAACTATCAAGGGGGTCCCATAAATCACCCGACCGCGCAAGGAACGCAAAATCCGGGAACATAACACCGGTATGACAGAAACTAGGGCGGCAAGAGTGGAACAAAACACCAGGCATAAGGCCGAGCCTTCCACCCTTTACCAAGTATATAGATGCATTAATAATATAAGAGATATTGTGATATCCCAACCAAAATCTTGTCCACCATGGAGCAATCTTCAACTTCACCTGCAACTAGCAACGCTATAAGAGGGGCTGAGCAAAGCGGTAACATAGCCAATCAATTGTTTGCTAGGAAGGGTGTCAAAGGTTAGAGGTTCATGGCAATTTGGGGAGGCTTGATGAGCAACAGATAGGTAACGCAGCATAGCGATAGAACGAAGCAACTAGCATAGCAATGATAGTAGTGAGATCCAGGGTAGCGGTCATCTTGCCTGAAATCCCGCTAGGAAGAAGAACGAGTCCATGAAGAAGACAAGCGGAAGTAGTCGAACGAATCCTCACGAACGCAACATTACCGGAACTAAGAAACAACACCGGAAAGAAACAAACAACGTGGTAAATGCACGAGCATAAACATGGCATGATGCACAACCAAGCATGATGCATGTCCGGTTTAATGAGGCATGGCATAGCAAAGTGCAACAAACAACACTACAGATTAAGTGGAGCTCAATATGCAACAAGTTGCATATTGACGAAACACCACATCGATTATTTAGTTTGATCTCGGTTATGTACCCAACAATATTAAATGTTGTTAAACATGGCAAGAGGTGAAACATATGAAAACTACCTATCTAGGCAAGTTTAAATGAGGCCGGAAACAACAAACAACAATTCCGGAAAATCCCCATATGCAAATTTTAGATGCGGTACTATTCTGCCCTAAACACAATTTTAATGTTGTTAAACAGCAACATAAAGTGGACCATGTTAAACTAGGAATTTTTCCACCCCATTTACATATAAAGTTTATTTAAAATGGAGCTACGGTTATTTAGTTATGAAATAAATCGTTTTAACATGGCATATTAGCAAATTTAAACAAACAGCAAGTTAAACATTTTTAAAATAGATGAAAGTGGCATATTATTAATCTACACAATTTTCTGAGCATTTTACATATATAAAACATTTTAATATGATGCACGGTTGAGGAGTTATTAAATCCATGATCTAGGGGGACTATTCTGTAAAACTGACAGACTCTAGAAAATTGATTAAACGTCCAGAACTGAAAAAAACATTGTGGGCTGAAACTGGAGGCTGAGGGAGCTGCTCACATTGGGCCAAGCATAGTCGGGAGGAGGAGGCAGGCCGGCTTGGGCCGGGCGCTGCTGGGCTGCGGGGAGGAGAGGTGGCCCACGCAAGAACGGGCCGGTCAACGGGCGCGCGAGGGGTCGGGCGAGCTGCTCTGCTCGATCCCGAGTTCGTTCATGGCGGCGGCGGCAGTTGACCTCGTCGGATCCGCCTGATCCGGGCAAGGCGGCGGCAAGGGAGGCCGGGAACCGGTGGATCAGGCCTCCGGGCACCGGATCCAGCGGGGGAGGAGCTTCACGGGCGGGGCAGCAGTCCATGGCGGCGGCGGCGGCGGTTCTGCAAGAAAGAGAGCAGCCATGGCCGCGGGTGAGAGAGGGAAAGGCAGGAAGGGAAAAGGGGGTGAAGGAGGCGCGATGGGGCTGGCCTGAGGGTCGCCGGCGACGAGGCTGCAAGGCGGCGGGGTCGGGCGCTCCTGCTCCGGCGAGGCCCCTGGTGGCCGGAGCGCAAGGACGAGGGGACGACGAGGGGAAGCGGGCGAGCGGGCGAGGGGTCAGGGGCGCACGGGGTTGGGCCCGATCGCGGCCCGGGGCGGTCTCCCCGTTGGCTTCGCGGGCCGCGGCGGTGGATGCTGGTTGGGGCGACATGGCGCGTCCGGGTTGGCCGCGGGCGCGTCTGGGCGGCGAGGACGAGTCTCCAGGGCAGAGGCGGCTCCCGAGCTCGGGTGGTGGTGGCCATGGCAGAATTCCTGTGGGAGAGAGAGTGAGAGAGAGGAAGCCGAAGGTAGGGGAAGGAGGAGCAGGGGAGGTGAGGTCCGGCCTGGCTGCTGGTGCTCGACGGCGCGGCTCCGGCGAGCCGGACGAGGTGGCGAGGGAAGCTGCGAAAACGAGGAGGAGAGGGGTTAGGGCGACCAGATTTGGAAGGAGGAGGGGTTTAAATAGGAAAGGGGGGCTAGGGTTTAGTCTCTAGGGGGTTTAGGGGGGTTTCCGGACCCTCGGATCGCGATCGTGCGCTCCGGACAGAGGGGGGGACTAGGTGGCTGCAGGTGGGCTGTGTAGAATGCCTCGAGCTGAGAAGAGAGAGAAATAGAGCGACCCGGTGGCAGTTTCGGAGAGCAAAACGTCCGACGATTAAACCGACTATATCGCGGTTATAAATATAACGGTTGGGCAGTCAAACGGACTCCGAATGCGACGAAACTTGGCAGGCGGCCTGTCTACACTATAATAAGACCGCACGACAAGTTGCAACCCATTCCGAGAACATTTTTATGCCGCTTATAAAATAATATTTCGGAGGTGCCGCGGGCGCGTGCGAGTGTGGTCGGGCTCACAACGGACAACGAAGAGAACCGGCGGAACCCGAACGGATGCAAGTTTGAAAACAATAATGGCAACAGAGTGCCAATGCAATGCGAATGATGCGATGATGAAATGCATGATACGAACAAAATGCAAAACAAAAGACAAAATCCCAACCACGAAGGAAATATCATATAGCATCTCCGGAAAAGGCAAGAGTCGGAGTTACGAATATGGAAAGTTGTATCCGGGGCGTTACAACACTCCACCACTACGAGAGGATCTCGACCCGAGATTTAGGATGGCACCGGAGAGAAAAAGAAAAGGAAGAGAAGAGGTAAAACTAAGTTGCTTCTTCGACAAAAGAGTGAAACCAAAGAACCTTGAGAGGTTGAAAAGTTAAAAGAAGGAACACAACGGAGTTGAACACAATTGAGAGCACTGCGGTAGAAAATAGAAACAAGGAACACCATGTGAACCTTGGAGGTTGCAAAGACACAAATCAGGAGTTTAGTGGACAAGTTAGAATTCGAAACCACTCCGGTTAAAACAAGATGAGAGAGGAAGAATTCGGGCATCACTCCAGTTGAACATGGAAGGAATATAACATGAACTTGAGAAGATGAGAGGATACTTGATGAAATCAACAACACACTGCCTCCAGAACGAAAGAATAGAAGCTAGATTGTTGGGATAAAGGGGCGGAGAAGAAAATGCCAACTTGTACCACAAATCAGCTTGGAAAGCATCCTTGCAAAGAAGAATAGAACGTAGTTGTTGGAAAACCAACAACGAAACGAATAAACTTGTAGTGGGCTTATGGAAACATCTCAATGCTTGAAGTGAAATTCTGCCACTAACGAAAAACAATTGCTTGTTTGAGATCAAAGAAGAGATGAAAACTGCTTTTGCCGAGAGGATAGGAGAAAACTTGAATCATTGATAAGCACCACAAATAGCAACACTCCTTAGGGAAGGCTTTAGGTGAAATCTGACACAAGATAACTCGAAGGAAGGAAATGATGGGTTTAAAATACCTCATTCTTGACAACATGTGAATCATCAAACACGAACTCGAATTGTCAAGAATGACATAACACCACCTCAAATGATAAGGTAGAAAGAATTGCACTTTGGAATGCAAGAAGAAGAGTACTTGAACTCCTCAAAACAAAACATGTGTTGAGCACCATGTTTAATTTTGAGTATAGCTTGACGGATCATAACTTCAAGAGAAATCTTGAAGAACAAATGAAAAATGAAAGGAATCCTTCACGAACCACCATGTAGAGCTTCCATGAAGAACTCCGGTAATAAAAGGATGATAGAAAGAAAGAAAAGTTGGAAACACAAAGTGAAGCCTTGCAATGATTTAGATGGAGCTTTGCGATGATATAACCGAGAGAACTTGGAACTCCGGAAAGAAAAGATGAATACTAGAACCGAGAATTACTTCATCATGAACAATCTCCGGAAGAAGGAATTAATCACTTGGATGAAACAATAATAAGAATTATGTTATGCCTATTCTTCACCAATTTAAATTGATGACAAACAACGGATTTGGCATACTACTTATTCTCATAGAAAGGATTAAGAGGGATATAGCGTAAACTTGGGAAGGTCTTCAACGAACCACCGGTAGGATTGAAAACAACGAAAGAACGAATGAATTGATACGATAACGAAGGAAGAGAAATCTGGAACGAACCACCGTAAGAATTGAAAATGAAAGAAGTAAAGGGGTGAATCACCGGTAAGAATTAGAGAACGAATGAAGATACTTGAGGGAATTTAGATACAAGTGAACGCAGAGATCCCGAGCTGATTAGATAATACTTGAACGATGCCCCGGTAAGATTTGGATAACGAGAGCTGAAGGTTGAGAATGAGGAATTATGACATGATGGCCTTCGGAGGAAAGAAATGGAAACAACTCATGAAATGCTTCGGATGGGTGAAAAGAATTCTCATAATCAAAAACAATTATGAGAGGATGGCATCAAGCTAGAACCATGAATCTTGAGAGAACGGATAAGATTTAGAGGAAAACTCTTCTTCAATCTTCAACTGACGACGGGAAACACCACCAAAATTACTGAGATACTCCGGTAGAATGGAAAGCGAAGGGGTTGAGCCAACAATGAAAATGATTTGAAATCGATCTTGGAAAAGCATGTGACTGATGGAATCCATTCTTACGTCACACTTTGAAAAGAATTTGAGAATAGCTCCGGGAAAATTAGAAGAGTCAGGTAAGATCCTAGGAAAAGACTTGTGGGTTAGGGCCCACTCAAAAGATACACTGTTGAACAATTGATTGAAAGGGGGGATTGCACCGGTTGAATTAAATGACTTGAATGAGATAACAACCTCAAAATATCTTGAACGGACTGAGAATGGAAACACAAGTCTTCCGAGATATCTTCAGCACTCCAGAACAAATGAATAGCGAGAAGTGAAAGATTAAGGGGTGCACCGGTATGAAAAAGCATTTGAAACGAGGAAAAGAATATGATCAACACTGAAAGCTTGAAATGGATCCACCGGAGAAGAAAAAGAACGAAGGATGATGAACTTGAAGCTCATGAGCATCTTCACAAGGGATCATCGGATCGGAACATTGATTGAAAAGAGTGAAGAGACTTCACATGAATAAATGGATACTTGATTAAGAAATCTGGGTCCTTGAAGAAAAAGGGTGGGAGGGCAGGGAAAACAAAGGCAACTTGGGGAAAATGGAACAAACACCGTTGAGAAAACTTAGAATTGATCTTGCGGATGTTGAAAATGATCGGCTCCACTTGAAGAGAAGCACGCCGGTTTGGAAAAGAATTGACATGACAATCTCGATGATCAAAAGGATTAGTACTCCCATAGAAATATGAGAACACCGCTTAGGAAAGGTATGGATTCAGCACTTGACTTCGAAGCAACTCGAATACCACAAATAAAACAAAACAAAGGATTGGCTTGTAGAATAAGCCGGAAACAAACATATGATAGACCCCATGTCGTATCAAGTGTCTGTTGGAAAGATAAAACTAGAGCTACTTGAATCCCCACCTATAAACTCCCGAAACTTTCTGGTTATGCAATCTGGTGTTGGGGATACAGGGGAAGCAATATATCTCACCCAAACTAACAATACCTACATCCAGCTGTATCCATCCGTCAACACATAACCAAGAAACCTTCGGAAATCGTGTACCTCAACCTTCGAAAAGCATCCGTTATACGAGTTATGGCAATACTCCCGAACTCCCCAGTACTGGGTGACGTCGAGGTTATCTCACCAACAACTGCATAAAAGAGATTTTCGATGTCGGCAAAACTCAGGTATTCCAGAACTGCAACGATAAAATTGTGACGACAACACCTCGGAGCTCAACTCCCCGGGTCAATGCCACATAAATAGACAGGAGGCACCAAGAACAATGTTCTCGTCACAAAACCATCGGAATGATTCCAAGATACCCGCGTGATCCTAAAAAAAATTTAGTGAAATTTGAGGAGAGGAAAGACAGAACATCTACGTCAGGAGTCCTCACCAAAGCGACGAAGGGGGCTGAGGAGTAAAAAGAATCCTACTCTCCGATATATATAATCCTAAGACTCAAAATAGTTTTCTTCTAGACTCAACAACGGCCAACAATCAAGGGGGCTCCTAGGGTCGGTCGAGGCTCTGATTACCAACTTGTCACGCCCAATATGCGATACTATCCTAAAGAGACTCGAAGGTCCCACCAAGGATAGAACCGCATATTGAAACGCTTTTGCAAGATGGATATCATTACATCAACATTACATAATAGATGGGGATACATACATAAGGCATACAATGCCACACGGATACAACAATATATCATACACAATATCAACATCCGACTACGGATGAAACACAAACAGAAGCTCAAACGACATCCACCCTGCTAGCGCAGGCTGCCGACCTGGAACCTACCCCCTGATCGAAGAAGAAGCAGAAGAAGGACTCAACGCAAGCAAGCATCGCTCTCGCGTCATGATCATCGCATAACCTGTACCTGCAACTATTGTTGTAGTAATCTGTGAGCCACGAGAACTCAGCAATCCCATTACCATGGGTATCACGACTAGCAAAGCTTAAAGGGAAAGGAAGGGGTAAAGTGGTGAGGCTGCAGCAGCGACTAATCATATATGGTGGCTAACATACGCAAATAAGAGCGAGAAGAGAGCAAGCGGAACGGACGTGAAGCTAGCAATGATCAAGAAGTGATCCTGAACTCCTACTTACGTCAAACATAACACAGAAACCGTGTTCACTTCCCGAACTCCGCCAAGAAGAGACCATCATGGCTACACACATGGTTGATGCGTTTCAATTTGGATCTGGTGTCAAGTTATCTACAACCGAACATTAACAAATTCCCATCTGCCTATAACCGCAGGCACGGCTTTCGAAAGATTATACCCTGCAGGGGTGTCCCAACTTAGCCCATGACAAGCTCTCGCGATCAACGAAGGAATAGACCTTCTCCCAGGAAGACCCGATCAGACTCAGAATCCCGGTTTACAAGACATTTCGACAATGGTAAAACAAGACCAGCAAAGCCGCCCGATGCGCCGACAATTCCGATAGGAGCTGCGCATATCTCGTTCTCAGGGCAACACCGGATAAGTCAGCCTACGAGTAAAACCAGCCCTCGAGTTGCCCCGAGGTGGCCCCGCAGTCTGCCCGGTTCGGACCAACACTTAGACAAGCACTGGCCCGGGGGGGGGGGGGGGCTAAAATAAAGATGACCCTTGGGTTAATTACTCCCAAGGGAAATATAGGTGGTGGTGAGGCAAATGGTAAAACCAAGGTTGGGCCTTGCTGGAGGAGTTTTATTCAAAGCGAACTGTCAAGGGGGTCCCATAAATCACCCGACCGCGCAAGGAACGCAAAATCCGGGAACATAACACCGGTATGACGGAAACTAGGGCGGAAAGAGTGGAACAAAACACCAGGCATAAGGCCGAGCCTTCCACCCTTTACCAAGTATATAGATGCATTAATAATATAAGAGATATTGTGATATCCCAACCAAAATCCTGTCCACCATGGAGCAATCTTCAACTTCACCTGCAACTAGCAACGCTATAAGAGGGGCTGAGCAAAGCGGTAACATAGCCAATCAATGGGTTGCTAGGAAGGGTGTCAAAGGTTAGAGGTTCATGGCAATTTGGGGAGGCTTGATGAGCAACAGATAGGTAACGCAGCATAGCGATAGAACGAAGCAACTAGCATAGCAATGATAGTAGTGAGATCCAGGGTAGCGGTCATCTTGCCTGAAATCCCGCTAGGAAGAAGAACGAGTCCATGAAGAAGACAAGTGGAAGTAGTCGAATGAATCCTCACGAACGCAACATTACCGGGACTAAGAAACAACACCGGAAAGAAACAAACAACATGGTAAATGCACGAGCATAAACATGGCATGATGCACAACCAAGCATGATGCATGTCCGGTTTAATGAGGCATGGCATAGCAAAGTGCAATAAACAACACTACAAATTAAGTGGAGCTCAATATGTTGCATATTGACGGAACACCACATCGATTATTTAGTTTGATCTCGGTTATGTACCCAACAATATTAAATGTTGTTAAACATGGCAAGAGGTGAACCATATGAAAACTACCTATCTAGGCAAGTTTAAATGAGGCCGGAAACAACAAACAACAATTCCGGAAAATCCCCATATGCAAATTTTAGATTCGGTACTGCTCTTCCCTAAACACAATTTTAATGTTGTTAAACAGCAACATAAAGTGGACCATGTTAAACTAGGCATTTTTCCACCCCATTTACATATAAAGTTTATTTAAAATGGAGCTACGGTTATTTAGTTATGAAATAAATCGTTTTAACATGGCATATTAGCAAATTTAAACAAACAGCAAGTTAAACATTTTTAACATAGATGAAAGTGGCATATTATTAATCTACACAATTTTCTAAGCATTTTACATATATAAAACATTTTAATATGATGCACGGTTGAGGAGTTATTAAATGCATGATCTAGGGGGACTATTCTGTAAAACTGACAGACTCTAGAAAATTGATTAAACGTCCAGAACTGAAAAAAAAACATTGCAGGCTGAAACTGGAGGCTGAGGGAGCTGCTCACATTGGGCCAAGCCCAGTCGGGAGGAGGAGGCAGGCCGGCTTGGGCCGGGCGCTGCTGGGCCGCGGGGAGGAGAGGTGGCCCACGCAAGAACGGGCCGGTCAACGGGCGCGCGAGGGGTCGGGCGAGCTGCTCTGCTCGATCCCGAGTTCGTTCATGGCGGCGGCGGCAGTTGACCTCGTCGGATCCGCCTGATCCGGGCAAGGCGGCGGCAAGGGAGGCCGGGAACCGGTGGATCGGGCCTCCGGGTACCGGATCCAGCGGGGGAGGAGCTTCACGGGCGGGGCGGCAGTCCATGGCGGCGGCGGCGGCGGTTCAGCGAGAAAGAGAGCAGCCATGGCCGCGGGTGAGAGAGGGAAAGGCAGGAAGGGAAAAGGGGGTGAGGGAGGCGCGATGGGGCTGGCCTGAGGGTCGTCGGCGACGAGGCTGCAACGCGGCGGGGTCGGGCGCTCCTGCTCCGACGAGGCCCCTGGTGGCCGGAGCGCAAGGATGAGGGGACGACGAGGGGAAGCGGGCGAGCGGGCGAGGGGTCAGGGGCGCACGGGGTTGGGCCCGGTCGCGGCCCGGGGCGGTCTCCCCGTGGGCTTCGCGGGCCGCGGCGGTGGATGCTGGTTGAGGCGACGTGGCGCGTCCGGGTTGGCCGCGGGCGCGTCTGGGCGGCGAGGACAAGTCTCCAGGGCAGAGGCGGCTCCCGAGCTCGGGTGGTGGCGGCCATGGCAGAATTCTTGCGGGAGAGAGAGTGAGAGAGAGGAAGGAGAAGGTAGGGGAAGGAGGAGCAGGGGAGGTGAGGTCCGGCCTGGCTGCTGGTGCTCGACGGCGCGGCTCCGACGAGCCGGACGAGGTGGCGGGGGAAGCTGCGGAAACGAGGAGGAGAGGGGTTAGGGCGACCAGATTTGGAAGGAGGGGGGTTTAAATAGGAAAGGGGGGCTAGGGTTTAGTCTATAGGGGGTTTAGGGGGTTTCCAGACCCTCGGATCGCGATCGTGCGCTCCGGACAGAGGGGGGGGGGGACTAGGTGGCTGCAGGTGGGCTGTGTAGAATGCCTCGAGCTGAGAAGAAAGAGAAACAGAGCGACCCAGTGGCAGTTTCGGAGACCGAAACGTCCGACGATTAAACCGACTATATCGCGGTTATAAATATAACGGTTGGGCAGTCAAACGGACTCCGAATGCGACGAAAGTTGGCAGGCGGCCTGTCTACACTATAATAAGACCGCACGACAAGTTGCAACCCATTCCGAGAACATTTTTATGCCGCTTATAAAATAATATTTCGGAGGTGCCGCGGGCGCGTGCGAGTGTGGTCGGGCTCACAACGGACAACGAAGAGAAGCGGCGGAACCCGAACGGATGCAAGTTTGAAAACAATGATGGCAACAGAGTGCCAATGCAATGCGAATGATGCGATGATGAAATGCATGACACGAACAAAACGCAAAACAAAAGACAGAAACCCAACCACGAAGGAAATATCATATAGCATCTCCGGAAAAGGCAAGAGTCGGAGTTACGAATATGAAAAGTTGTATCCGGGGCGTTACAACAAAGTAGTATATTAGTTAGCAAACTCCCAAGGACTTTCTAATTGGATTTTGGAAGTAATTAGCATGTGTATCTACATTCATGACCTCTCACCAGCAGATAGCTTAGCTCCTAGCTAGTGAGTGATTTGGTCGGAAGGTCACTAATTTGTTCATTACTCGCGTAATCCGTCTGGTAAGAGCAGTGTTTGACGCGTGTCACAGGCAAATCTATTTCTTAATTTGCAGCGAATCGTCGAGCAGACTAATTAAAGAGGATTGGTCATCATGGGTTGATTGTCTATTTGCTTGGACTGATGTTTACATTCATGTGCGACTAGTTATTTTTTCTCTCTCTCTTTTTGGTGGTCATGTGAGTTGAAAATTAAGGCGGTGAGATCGGTGGATGCGTGGTCGGCCCACTGACAACGACACCCTAGGAAGAATACAGTGTACTTCCACAGATTAGTTTGTTAAGCAATGTAGAGTCCAATGTGTTAGTGTGCAAGTTATTTAGTAGTAGAGCTTTGCCGGTGTATTGATTTTTTTGCAAGAGAAACGGTTACTAAACTCTTTCATGCAAAATCACTGTGCAATTGATGTGATATTTCTCAGTCACATGATACATGGTCTCCATGATTAGTACTGTATTCTATCCAGTAACTTTTTGTTTTTGAAACCAAAGATTTCGTTCGGACAACAAAACAAGATTGACTACTCATATTTTCCACACAACTTGAAATTAAATAATTTATCATATTTTCTTTCAAAAATATTAATTAATCATCCTCCAAGGTGAGTCGTCTGTCAGATTGCTTTTGTGTGCATTTCTATCGAAAAAATGTATTGCTTTTGTTCTGCTTGTATGTTGGCAACCAACGTAAGTAGCTCCAAGACAGAAGCATTGTGGAGTGGAGGCCAGTAGATTTATTTGGTAGGAGAGCACACAATGAAGCTCAATTTGCAAGCATGTGGCACGCTCTTTGCTACAAGGAGATATTAGTTAGCTTAATCGATCCGGCGCAGTTCTATGCACGAACTATAACTAACGAAGAATATATCACGTGCATGCATGATGCCTCTACATAGTGCTAGTGGCAATATGTTAATTCTGAGGTGAGGTTGCGTTATCGACATTGACGCTCCCATGCATCATGAGCTTCCCTACGTTAACTAATGTACAAGTGATCAGGCAAAAGGAAACTAATTCAAGTCGTATCCTTGGGAGAAAAAAGTAATGTAAATTTGACTCAAGAAAGCGTCAAATGATGATCAAGAGAGATAACAAATTTTACTCTCAAGATATCAAATTTTATTGTGACCCACCCTGCTTTGATTAGTAAGACATCATTATGATCCGTCCCTTTTTGATTGATATATACCATGCGCCGTGTTACCGAAAGAGGCTACCGAGTATATAATTTGTGAACAAATGATAAGAGTGCGCATTAGTATTGTATCAAAGGGGCGGTTATGTGAGTGTACAGTTAACATAAACATTGACGTCTATGTCACTTGAGCTAATGTAATTAGTAGTTGAATAGCGAATTCAATTACTCCTGCTAATTTACTCTTGCAAAAGTGCTTGCGCTATGGGCCATTGCTACCTTGCCGGTAGCACTAATTTACTTATGTAGCGCGCGATCGGGCCGGGAGAGATTAGCTGCCGACCACAGATTGCTTCCGTTGGTTGGTCTTTTTGTGATGGATGGCTGCGAGTACTCTTTCCGTCTGGCCGTACAAGCTTGCACATGCCTCTAGCTAGGTTGTCAATTTGGCTATCAAAATTTGTGCCAATCTAAAAGCATGGACACATCCTATGTAGTATGTACCGGGATGAACGGAGTAGTAATTAACCGTAGTGTATGTAGATCCATGCATACATATTCATTAAGCAAGCTGAAATGTGGGAGGTAAAGGCATAAACACTGGAGTGGAACTTTTTTCATTTTGGGGACGAACACTGGAGCTGGAAGTCAGACCTGCCTTTTATTTGAACACCTTGGGGCCGGTTGTTGATGACCGGTGAGCTCTTAGAATACCTAAAACCGGAGCCCTCAAATCCGCCCCAGACGTTAGGGTGGGCTGTCCAGTCAATATTCGGAAGCAAAATTGTCACCCAATCGGTCCTCCTAAATCCGGCCCAAACCTCCGCACTACTCATACCAGGCCAATATTTGGGGTGGATATGGAGACACGCGGACGCGCCTGGCACGCCGTCCTCGACAAGCCGGTTCCATCCCAAATCCTCTCAAAATTAACTAGTCCTCCACTTCAACCCAACTCCCCGCGCCTTCGTCCTCCATTTCACGCCTCTACGCAGCCGCCCACCTCCTCCCTTGCTCGCCGCCCCCCTCGGTCGTCGTTGATGTTGTCGCTGACAATCGAGTCCACCACCATGGTAACAGATGATGCCTCCGGGGAATCGGTTGGGCACTCACCATGGTAACAGGACCGCCACCGGAGGCAGCGGGAGGCGGCGGCGGTGAAGACAACTACGGAGGTGGCCGGTGCTGAGAAAAAAAAATCCACCCCTACAATGCATGATATGGGACCTAGATAGAATCATTGTCTTCATTGCTATAACATGATCTCTTCATACGCCATCTCTCTCTCTCTCTCTTCAATTTTTCACCACTACATCTGGACTGTAAGAATGGTGAAACATACAAATACATCTAGGTAGCACCACCACTAGTGTGCAAGTACAGTTCTAACCACTTCCCTTTCTTCCTGCTCTATCTCACACATTGACTCATTCTCTATTGTATGATTGTCTCGTTATTCATATTCTTCACGCATGCGGAATTATATATACCGCTCTGCTTTTACTTATTTTTCCAAAAAAAATAACCCTTAATTGATGATCAGAATACTAATTAACCGATGGAGCGCACACTTGATCAGGCTATGCCTCCCATTCATAGTGGATGATGCGTCTCCCGTTCTCAAGAATGTTGCAATATTAATGTTGATGGTGTTACCGTTGACTTGCTGAGTACGTATGTATACGTCACATTTGATTGTGTTGCGGAATGTGCGTCTGATAGTAAGAACATTACATTTCTCTCATTGGCCGATAGCCTGGTCCCACGCGTGCTACACACCCTGGAAAAACAAGGAGTCTCCCTTCTATGGGAGTTTAAAGGACATAGGGATAGTAGCGAAGAAGATACCGAAAGTACCATTCTACACCCAGGAGCAAATGCTCCTGGTGTGAACAGTAAAATCAAAAAAATAGAAAAAAATTCAAAAAATTCAGATTTTTTTTGTGACATACTTTCACAAGTGTTTCTTGTGCATGAAAAATTTCATCACGAAATCACATTCGTGGAAGTCATGCTGAAAAAAAACAAAATCGGAGCTCCAAAATGCTTTTGTAAGTAACATTTTCAAAGCGTCATTTTTGTTTTTTTACCACACCTTCCACCAATGTGATTTCGTGATGAAATTTTACATGCACAACAAACATTTGTATAAGTATTGCCACAAAAAAATTCAGAATTTTTTGACATTTTTTTATTTTACTGTTCACACCAGGAGCATTTGCTCCTGGGTGTAGAAACTCCACGTCCAGAAGATACTCCTCTGGCTTCTGTGTGGATAGTACACATCTGAAGCCAAAGTTCTGGCGTGTGCAGCAACGTTTTGTTGATTTCTTTGTAAAATAACAAGGGTTCAAACTACACATGCATGCGTACACAATGGGAATGCACATACATACACTCGAATATATATGAAAACATTCTTTCGCCAATTAGATTAAAAACTAGTGCAACATACATGTTATGTCAAAATCGACTCTGTAAGTGCCAATTGGTTCAGAAAAGTGCAACATCAGTTGATTGAAGATTTTAACGTGTACACTTAATTACAGAAGTGCAACGGAGTGAAAAGTTACCAAGTTACATTCGGCGAAAAAGCAAAAAAATGCACAACTTACTGCATGCATGTACATAAGCCACGAGTCTGTGACTCCCCTGCCAATAAAACGAAAGAAAACTAAAACACACACGTCTAGGCACGAACGACGGGACCCTTGTTAATTGAACAGGTACACTTAGATACAAGAATATGCTTATGTGCGTAAGTGGAGTTTTATTTTTGTTAATAATGATAGCTACTGTGTTGTTGACACTCTCGTACATATTAGCTGATGTAAAATTGCGATCCATAGAAAAACTGCTTTAAGAGTGATGTGGAAGGTGACATGGAAAGCGTCAAATGATGAGCAAAAGATAATAAATTTACAAGGGAGGTATCAAGTTGTAGTGGGTAAATCTCGCATTCCTTACTCTAGCTAGTAGCCCACCATGATGGCCCTTCACCTTTGGACGATAAACTACGCCGCAATACAGAAAGTAGCAGATATGTAAATATTATTAAGTGTACATTTCTTTGTAGGAATTAGAAGTATAGTACTGTAGTACTCATCCAGGGATTGTCGTATCTGAGCTGTGTGGACAGTTTTACGGTTTCTAGGATATGGGTAGAGCAAGGGCGCGTGAAAGTACAATCGTGGTAATAGGAGCTGCTCCAGGCGAAAGCCTAGCCGATGCTCGCCGGCCGGCGGCGGCGGCGCCCGTGGGCGTCGCTTTCCTCCTTGGAGGCGCCGTCGAGGAGTTTTTGCACTTCCTCAGCTCTCGGGTTAAGATCTACGGGCGAAAGTCATGATCCTGTTCGATCGGGCGGCGGCGGCATCTTCAATGTCGTTTTCCCTCTTTGGGGCGCCGTCTTGGTGATCTTGGCCCCTTTAGTGCTTCCTGCAGGCTGGACGTGCGCGGCATCACGGTTGGCCGGTGTGCAACTGGTGGTGCGTGTGGTTGGCGTTGCGACTCGTGTGATGACGACGATGATGACGTGCGAAGCTGGGTCGCGGCTTGCCCTTCTGATGTTGACGGTCCAGTGCGCCAATGGGTGTGCCTATACTGGCTTCTGGCTGTGACAGAGAAGTCGGAGCTGCGTGCGATGCCTCTGCGGCAACGATGACTCCATGAGGGCGGTTTTCAGCGGGTGGTGCTCTCCGGATGATGCGCTGGACTAGGTCGGCGCGAGGCTTGCAACTTTCTCCTGTGAAGCATTTCAGCAAAATCGGAGCTGCCATGTCCTCAACGCTTCGGTGGACCGTTTGGCTTGTCTGTGGCCAGGTCGGCTGTGTGTGCCCCGTGTAGGGTTGTATCTGGGTTTTCGCCTGGTTTTCCTCTAATTAACCGGACAAATCTCTTCTTCTTAATCAATGAAAATGGCAAATCTTTTGCCTCGTTTCAAAAAAAAAATAGTTGTCCTATATATGCTCGGATCCACACTAGCTGCGCAGTCATACCCAGCAAGAAAATGGCAACCTAGCCACTGCAGAAGCTCTGGCGGCGCACAAGTGAAGAGGCACGCTTCTATTGATAGTTACCGCATCAAGTGACCTCACTGATATCTATGCTTCTTGTTTGTTCTAAACATGTTGTTGATATATGTGACTTGTTACTTGTATGCATGTTATGCCACATGTACTTCTGAACCATTGTTGGAGAATGCTATATACTTATATATGTGACTTGTTGCTTCTATGGACCTATGTGTTATTATGCTATATGTGCTTGTTTTATAATATGTGCTAAATTGTATGATGATATATACTCCCTCTGATCCAGAATATAAGAACGTATTGATTTTCATGCAAGTCAAACATTTCAATATTTGACCAAAACTATATAATAAAATATCAGCATCTACTATACCTAATAGATAAAATATTTTTCATGATGGATCAATAGATATTAATTTGGTCCGTAGATATTCATGTATATTTTTCTAAAATCTTGGTCAAGCATGCACATGTTTGACTTTTGAAAAAACTAATACACCTTATATTTTGTAACAGATGGAGTTTGGGTGCATGTGTGTGTGTGTGTGTGTGTGTGTGTGTGTGTGACCAAACAAAAAGGCTACTTGACACTTTGCCGAGTGTTACGTGTTACACTTGGCAAAGAGGTATATGCCAAGTGTTACACTAGGAAAATGTGCCATGTGGCACAACCTGGGAACTTTGGGCCATATGGCATTGCACACCAAAGTTATTTGTCTAGTGCCGACACTCAACGAACAACTATGATGAGAATTGTGTGTGAGGAACTCGGCTTATAGCATGAGCTCGTGGAAACAACTAGGGATAGTTGTTCGCCAAGCACCGACACTCTCCAAAGAGCTATGTCCATTACCGGCTATGAGGAAGTCGGCTTATAGCATGGACATGTGGCAGCATCTAGGGATAGAGTTGTGCCAAGTACCAACAATCGATGAACATCTATGCCGAGTAGGCATGGCAAGACAATCGGCTTGTGTCTGGGACACATCGCAACCTGACATCTGCCATGTTTGCCGAGCGCCTGCAGCAGACACTCGGCAAAGAGAGGTACCACATGGAACTACCGTTAATGCCGCATTCAGTGGCCTTTCTGTTGCCGAGCACCCCCTATATTGAACGTGGCAAAGCTTTGTCGGGTGCCCGACAAAAGACACTGGGCTAAAACTGCATTATCGACATGGTGTAAGCCGAGCCATTTTCACTGAGTGCAACAGTCGGCAAACAGGTTGCCGATTATCCTTGGGTCTTCACCGGGTATTTTGGATACTCAACATTGAAGTTTTCCTTGTGGTGCATGTTAAGTCCAAATCGACTCAGATTTGTGTAAGTGCTAACTATTTCAGAAAAGTGTAACCTTAGTTCACCGAAATGTAACCTGCACTTACCTATGGAAATGCAATTGAGTGAAAAAGTACAAGTTATAACGTGCACTTACCTACATTTCAAACTATTTTAACATGCTCGATGTAAAATTGTGGTCCATAGAAAAACTATTTTAAGAGTGCCGCGAAAGGTGACACAAAAAGCGTCAAATGATGAGCAAAAGATAACCAATTTTACGAGGGTGATATGAAGTAGTAGTGTGTACATCTCTCATTCTCTCTTACTCTGGCTACTAGCCCACCATGCATGATGGCCCGTCACCTTTGCACGATACACTGCACTGCAATACTGAAAGTAGAACATATGTATAGATTATTAAGCTTACATTCCTTTGTACGAATTAGACATATATTGGTGTAGTGCAACTATTGTATATTATCCATGGATGATTGTAACTGAGTGGTGGGAGTAACTTACAAATCGTCGGGGCCCATCTCGTTACAAGTTGTTTCACGATCTAGTGAATCTTTGTGAGATGTGGTAGGTGCGTACGTACGTAGAATGCACAGGACGGAGTTAGTAGCAAAAAACTACCACATTACGGGCTATCGTTTCAAAAAACTATCACTTTTTTTAATTTTTCAAAAAACTACCACAAAAGTGGTGGGCTGTTCCAAAAAACCCAAATTGTTATGTGGTTTAGAATTAATTCAAATTATGACAGGTCGGCCCCGCTCCTAACCAAACCATTTGTTAACTGTCTGTTTGACCGTTATCTTACACGTAGGGCCCACACGTAAGCTCTCTCTTCCCTCTCTTCCTCTCCCTCCCTTATCTCTCCCCCTCCCGAGCCATGGCTGCACGGCCGCAGTGGCATAACAACGGCCACCTCCCTTCCGCCGGCGGAGGCAACCGGTGAGCAGCTCCACGGCCCATGCCTCCTCCCACCTCCCCATAGCTCCACACGCCCCCTCTTGCGTGGCGGCCAAAGCTGCGTTGCGCACCCTGTGTGTGGCGGCCAAAGCTGCGTGAAGCTCCGCGACGCCGAGCTAGACGAAGACGGCCCATGGTCGTTGCAGGGTTCGGCTGACCCACCACCGCCTCCCTTCACCCCACCGTTCCTTATCGCGCCATGTCACCTGCGAATGCTGCCCCGCCATGGTCAGCCATGAACAGCGGAAGAGCGGGAGGAGCGGGAGCCACCTCGTGCAGCAGCAGGAGCAGCGGCTCCGCCGTGTGCAGCGGCCGGAATGCCCTCGAGTTCCGCCTCCAGAGCAAGGTCGGACGACGTGCACAGGGTCCCTTCGTCGGCTCCGACGATAAGCTCGCCGACAGGGACCCGATTGCTTTTTATACTTTCTTACAGGGACCCGATTGCTTTTAAAATAAAATTACAGGGACCTGATTGCTTTTATTTTTTCTATAGGGACCTGAATGCACTTAAAAAATATGTGGGGCCCACCTGTCAGAACCTGTTAACGGTCAACCTAACGGTCAAAGATAACGGTCAACCTGGCGAGTGGACCCGAGCTGTCATAATTTCGTTTAAAACTTAATAGTTCAGTCACTTGGATTTTCTGGAACAGCCTACCACTTTTATGGTAGTTTTTTGAAAAATTAAAAAAAGCGGTAGTTTTTTGGAACGATAGCCCGTAATGTGGTAATTTTTTGCTATTCACTCCACAGGACGTCACCCAAAGAGAGATGATAGAAATAGGTTGTTACAGTGTAGTAAGGATAACTTTAACTACTACAACAATATGCTTCTTAACATATACTAAGATTTGTCGGTTTTATAGTTAGTGAGATACGGATAGAGCAACGGTTCCACGTGAAAAAAACAATTGTGAGAATAGGCGTCGTGCCGTATACACGGATAAAGCTCGGATCCACGCTAGCTGCAGCCATGTCTGGCAAGAAAATGGGACCTCCGGCGGCGCACGAGCGAAGATGCACGTCTCTACTAATAGTTACTGCATCAAGTGACCTCATCAATATCTTCTAATCAACCCATTACATTGGACGCACGCTAATTGTAATTATGTATTCCTTTGTAAACTACTCCCTTCGTTCCTAAATATAAGTCTTTGCAGATATTTCACTATGAACCATGTACGGATATATATAGATGCATTATAGATTCATCCATTTTTCTCCGTATATGGTCCATAGTGAAATCTCTTCAAAGACTTATATTTAGGAACGGAGGGAGTATGATAGAACGTTTTAGATCACTATTTTAGTGACCTAAAATGTTTTATATTTCTTTACAAAGGGAGTAATTGGTTCACCTGCAACAACTGCTGGTTCTCTCTGTCCATGTACGGCTGTGCTGTTGCTGGTGCCAACAACTGCATGGCCATGGCAATGGGGGGCATCAGTAAGGACTCCAACTTGCAACTCGAGCTTGACAGACACAAATACAAGAGGAGGCACCGCCGGCCGGCCGCCTTCACTCACAAGGACTGCATGCATTTCGGCGAAGCATCATACGGGTTTGACACAGAGGAGCGTGTCAAACCCGGAATCCTGGCCGACGTACGTAAGCTGGCCGTATGGCCGGCCCCGGCCAAACGCGAGGATGCTTCAAGGACAAATGTGTGACGATTTGAATTTCATCCATATCCAAGCCCACCTTTTTTAAGACGTTTGAAGGGACAGGGGAGAATGTGGCCCACACGCACGCACGAACGCATAGTTACGTTAACAAAGGTAAAAGCTAGTGACATGGGGGAAAGCACCACAGATGATTACGAGGATAACATACATTTTTTGTTTTACATGCAACAACTTGCACCGATGCGCCTAGTTTCGTCTAACCCTGGTTTGACTAAAGTAACACACACATCATATATTTATTTATGAAATCCTTTCACTTACTTTCTTGAGAAAGAAATATGCGGACCCTTACGTACATGCATATACACTCACTCATATGAAAAATTTATTCTTATGTGCATCTTCAAAAAATTGAGCCGATGGGTCTTAAGATTGACAAAGTCATCACATATGTGCCTCGCTATCAACGAAAATGTTGCCTCCTACCAAAAGAATAATCTGCATTTGTGAGACATACAGATGTCAAACCTAGGGTTTGATCCCTGGTGGGCTAGGATACAACCACCCTCTTAACCAGGCAACCATGTGTTGTTTCTCAAAATGAGTGACTTTTAATCGATCGATTTACTCCAAGAATAGTTACTACTATTACTTCCCCCTTTCCTAGATATAAGTTTTTTTTTTACATATTTCAATAAAGACTACAACAGATGTATATATAGACATATTTTAGAGTGTACATTCGTTCGTTTTGCTCTGTATGTAGTCTATACTTAAATCTGTAAAAAAAGACATATACTTCGTATTTAGGAACGGAGGATGGAGTAACATATATCACGGGGCACGCCGCTGCTACTATCTGGTGTATGCCGGCCGCACCAACTGACCTCGCCACTTGATATTTACTTATTATTGCACGCACCCACGTGATTAGCTGTCGCCAAACCACGGTGGTCAGAGTGGCTGATCATCAGTCAATCATGCATGCCTACGTGTGCACGCAGGCGAGCAATTTCACGTGCGGAGTACAGCAACGGGCTGTACGTACGTACACGTAGGGCCCTCCGACCTCACTGCTGGTGCCAGAAAACAACTCAAAAGCGCCGGTAAGCTGTGCACGCACCGCCGACCTTCATCACCCCACCTCCAAAAAAAAAGCAGCAGGAGTCTTTTGGTTAGGTTCGGTGTCAAGAGCTCAGTGGTTGTGAGTTTGCAGCATGCTCGTGACAAATACCGTGCAATTCACAATTTTAGTTATTAGTTACTTTGCACTTGTTAAATCTCGGCTAGTAGGAGTAATGCTAGACTCACGAAGGGTGCGTAATTGTTTTATGCTCTGGTTGATTGTAGGATTAGGATTGGAAGTGTGGGGGTGAAGGGGCCCACCCCAGTGAAACTCGAGGGGATTAGGATTATAGTTTGGCAAGTTACGTAAATATTTGTAGGTACTACATTCCAGTGTAGGCGATTAGCTGACGAAATTCAGCAATGCTATGTCAAGACATTTACGGGCTTTTACAGGTTGTGTTTAAAGTGTCAAATTGTGATTGGACTAAGAGAAGGTTAGGGTTTCACCCACCTGAAAATCGGGGAGGGGGCAGAGATATTTAGTTGGTTAGGAAGGAGCTTGTAGAAGCTTGTATGACTCTGTACGTCGACTGTTACTAGTTCATACTCGCTAGTTGTTGACCGATATGCGCCAGTAATAATTAACCTCAGTGTCTACATGGATCCACGTAATCAACGTCAAATCATAATGAAAAGAGTTCATTATTGGGCTGCAACGACCGACGGAAAGGGAAGCAAAATATGCAATCCCATACATTTTTGTTTGTTTGTTTTACTTGCAACTTGCACGGTTGCCCCGGTGTGCTTGCCGCACCAAGTGGCATATACTTATGCGGCCAGGCGATTAGCTGTCGCCGAACCATTGCTAGCAAGCTAAGTTACTGAGAATTTAGCACTCAACTCCCAAATATTACCTCCGTCTCAAAATTCTTATTTTAGATTTATTTAGATACAGATGTATCTAAAACGTAAATTAATACTCCCTTCGTCTCATAATGTAAGACGTTTTTTGACACTAATGAAGTGTCAAAAATCATCTTACATTATGGGACGGAGGGAGTACATCTGTATCTACATAAATTTAAGACAAGAATTTTAAGATGAGGTATGAAATACCGACACCTTTTATCTCTTTGTATGTACGCGCTGGATGTACGGGAAGTCGAGTCAGCAATTCAGTATGCCAGCAGCTCCTTTTCTGTAAGTAACGCGCCCAAGACTGCTGACTTGCTGAATTTTAGGCTACTACGTGCTGTACGTACGCGTAGGGCCCAGTTCTCGGTGCTGGTGTCAGAAACGAAGCTCAAAAGCGTCGGTAAAGGGAGTCAACAAGAAGATACGCACCGCCAACCTTCACCAGGCCTCAAAAAATTTAATCAAGGGCAGTCTTTTTGGTTTGGTTCGGTGTCAAGAGCTCAGTGGTTGTGAGTTTTTCTTTTCTATCAGTGGTTCTAAGTTGTCAACTCCGGCCAAGCACGCTCGACAAAAACCCTACATTTCACAATTTTAGTTATTGTAATCATTATTTACCTCGCAGTTGTTAAATTTAGGCTAGTGGTGCTATTTACATACGCCGTACTAGTACATTGCGAGGTAGGAGATTAACTGATGAAATTAGTCGACTGTTAGGGCTTCTCCAAGGCGAACTCACAAACCGTCTGCATATGTTCGGACCGCGTTGTTTGAACCGTCGAAGCCATCTAAACCGGGCCTGTATTGTTTCAATTTTCATGGCGGAGCTTTACGGGAGTCCGAACACCTGGCATGTAGGACTCCGACAACTCCGGCCCTCCCAAAACCCTTCCCGAAACCCGCGCCTCCATCCTCCCCATTTTCTCTTCTTCCTTCTTTCTCTCTTGCTTTCGCCGCCGCTTCACCACTCCGGCCATCACGCCACACTCCTGCCGGAACTCTACGTCTCCGTCACCTCCAGTGCTTGAGAAGGGCTCCAACTCACTTCTCCTCTGTCACCATTCAACCCCTGTCCTCCGGCCGCTTCGTCAGGTACCATCTGCTACTGCTATACTCACCATGCACGGAAACTGCTCAATGAATTGCCGGAGCTAAAAACAGTTTTCCCTTCTTCTTTCTAGCAACATATTTCGTACGTATACGAGCGGTATGTTGAGTCGTCTGATGGCTAGTCAGACGAGGAGGAATACTCCGATGAGACGGTGATGATGCAGGCGGTCCTTGAAGACGCGGAGCATGCGGAGGAGCATGTTCTCAATTTTATGGGATCGATGAAGGGTCATCGATTGCTCAACCACAATAGGGCGTGCAACCATTGGACACTGATGGCCGACTACTTTGCCCCAGATGCACTTCGCTCACCATTTTCATCAGTGTTTTTGGATGCGCGAGACTGTCTTCGATCGTTCGTACCATGGCGTCTGGTCCTATGATAAATACTTCATCCTGAAGAAGGACACTGTGGGAATGATTGAGTTATGTGGTTACCAGAAGTGCACGGCCACACTCTGGATGCTTGCATATGGCACGGCCGTTGATTCATTGGACGAGTACCTACGAATCTCTGAGAGCACATGCAGAGATGCCATGGTCAAGTTTGCAACTGCCATGGTCTAGGTGTTCGAACCTCGGTACGCGAGAGAACCAACTGTGGAAGACGCCCGAAAGGCTCTTGGCAATCTCAGAAGCAAGTTGGTGGCCATGTTTGCTTGGTTCTCTTGACTGCATGCATTGAAAATGGAAGAACGGACCGAAGGCTTTACAAGGGCAATATTAGGGTGTTAAGAAGTGCACCATAATTCTTGAAGCAGTCGCATCACAAGATCTTTGAATTTGGCACGCTTTCTTTAGCATGCCCGGGTCTCACAATGACATCAATGTGCTTTAGCGATCACCGCCGTTTGTGAGACTGACTGAAGGAAAAGCTCCTTCTTGCCACTATACTGTCAATAGACATGAATACAACATGGGTAACTATTTGGTTAACGGTATCTATTCTCCATAGGCTACCTTTGTCAGAGTCTCTAACCCAGTTGGCCAGAAAAAGGCTCACTTTTTCCAAAGACAAGAAGCCACTAGAAAGGATGTCGAGAGGGCAGTTGGAATTCTGCAGACCCGTTTTGTAGTTGTTTGTGGACCTGCTAAACAATGAGACCTTATGGCAGATGATGACATGTTGTGTGATCATGCACAACATTATCATCGAGGATGAGGGTGACGATGCTGCTGCTTTAGAATTTAAGAACATGGATGATCTTATCCAACTTCCAGACCAGAATCCAGCCACGAAGAGTTTATTCAGATGCATCAACAAATTCAGCATCGACTAACTTACGAGAAGCTGAAGGAAAAGCTGATTAACTATCAGTGGACGGTTAAAAACAATGTTGGGATGTAATATTTAAACTTTTTAAAATTTAAACTAATGTTGCATGCAGCTATTTAAACTTTTGTACTCTATATATGCGCCTATTTGATTGTGCGGATTTCAGAAGAAGAAGAAAAGAGAAAGGCCAGATACATACGGATAAGGTTGGATGAGGGCCTCCCGCATCTGTGTCCGTAGACTAACCTCCTTATCCGCGGATGGATGCGGAAGGAAAATTGTGGGTTCCCGTCGGAGATGCCCTTAGTATCTAGTTGGTGACCGATATCCGACAGTAATTAACCTCAGTGTCAACATGGATCCACATAATCAACGTCAAATGGTAATGAAAAATGTTAATTATTGGGCTGCAACGATCGACGGAAAGGGAAGCAAAATATGCAATCCCATGCGAGAGGGAAAGCCGTGAAGGGCGCTGGACTGGAGCCATGCCGTACATATACAGCGTAGGCCGTATATGCAGCTGTAGCAAGTGCACGTGCACACGGGGGCATCACGGACAGTCCATTGACCGGAACCAGAACCGAAACCAGAGGAGGCACCGCCGGCCGGCCGCCTTCACTCGGCGAGCTAGTTGGCTGTACACAGCTACTCCTGGGTAGCTAGCGTGTCAAACCGGGGCTCCCGGCCGACCTACACAGACATATACGCAGTTGTATTCATATAAGTGTTTGTTATCTCTAGCGGCCGACGCCTCTTCCTTAAAAAATGCTAGGGTTTCTGCCTTCCGGCAGCGCCGCTGCAGGTCCACCTCCTCTTTGATGGTCCTAGGACCACGGGACGCGGTGAATCTCGGCAAGGACCAGCGGGAGGGCTTGTTTTTAGTCTTTTCTTTTAGTTTTGCTAGGGCTTGTGTCTTGCTCAGAAAAACGAGACGGCGGCGGCCTTTGACTAAAGGTATGGCCACCTAGCCCCATTCGGGGGGTGCGCCTAGCATCGTTGGTGGGCATGTGGATGTGTGTTTTCGACGGGTCGATCTTTGGTGGATTTACTCGGATCTTCATCTGCGACGGTTGCTGCTCTGGTGCGCTGTACTATGAGGTCTTAGCACGACGACTTCCCGACTGTCTACTACAACAAGTTGTACCCGACTACGACGATGGAGGTATTGGTAAATGTTGCAGAAAATAAAAAAATTTGTACAGTTTCACCAAGATCAATCTATGAGTTCATCTAGCAACGAGAGAGAAGAGTGCATCTACATACCCTTGTAGATCGCGAGCGGAAGCGTTCAAGAGAACGAGGTTGAGGGAGTCGTACTCGTCGTGATCCAAATCACCGGAGATCCTAGCGCCGAACGGGCGGCACCTCCGTTCTTGATCCAGCAAGGGGGAAGGAGAGGTTGATGAAGATCCAGCAGCACGACGGCGTGGTGGTGGATGCAGCAGGGATCCGGCAGGGCTTCGCCAAGCGTCCGCGGGAGGGAGAGGTGTAGCAAGGGGGAAGGGAGGCGCCAAGTGCAAGGGTGTGGCTGCCCTCCCTCCCCCCTCTTTATATAGGGACCCCAGGGGGGCGCCGGCCCTAGGAGATGGGATCTCCTAGGGGGACGGCGGCCAAGGTGGGGGCCTTGCCCCCTAAGGCAAGTGGAGGCGCCCCCTCCCCTAGGGTTCCCAACCCTAGGCGCAAGGGGGGGCGCACCAGCGCACCAAGGGCTGGTTCCCCTCCCAATTCAGCCCATGGGGCCCTCCGGGATAGGTGGCCCCACCCAGTGGACCCCCGGGACCCTTTCGGTGGTCCCAGTACAATACCGGTGACCCCCGAAACTTTTCCGATGGCCGAAACTCGACTTCCCATATATAATTATTTACCTCCGGACCATTCCGGAACTCCTCGTGACGTCCGGGATCTCATCCGGGACTCCGAATAACTTTCGGTTTGCTGCATACAAATATCTCTACAACCCTAGCGTCACCGAACCTTAAGTGTGTAGACCCTACGGGTTCGGGAGACACGTAGACATGACCGAGACGGCTCTCCGGTCAATAACCAACAGTGGGATCTAGATACCCATGTTGGCTCCCACATGCTCCTCGATAATCTCATCGGATGAACCACGATGTCGAGTATTCAAGCAACCCCGTATATAATTCCCTTTGTCAATCGGTATGTTACTTGCCCGAGACTCGATCGTCGGTATCGCAATACCTCGTTCAATCTCCTTACCGGCAAGTCACTTTACTCGTACCGTAATGCATGATCCCGTGACCAGACACTTGGTCACTTTGAGCTCATTATGATGATGCATTACCGAGTGGGCCCAGAGATACCTCTCCGTCATACGGAGTGACAAATGCCAGTCTCGATCCGTGTCAACCCAACAGACACTTTCAAAGATACCCGTAGTATACCTTTATAGTCACCCAGTTACTTGTGACGTTTGGTACACCCAAAGCACTCCTACGGTATCCGGGAGTTACACGATCTCATGGTCTAAGGAGAAGATACTTGACATTGGAAAAGCTCTAGCAAGCGAACTACACGATCTTGTGCTATGCTTAGGATTGGGTCTTGTCCATCACATCATTCTCCTAATGATGTGATCCTGTTATCAATGACATCCAATGTCCATAGTCAGGAAACCATGACTATCGATTGATCAACGATCTAGTCAACTAGAGGCTCACTAGGGACATGTTGTGGTCTATATATTCACACGTGTATTACGATTTCCGGATAATACAATTATAGCATGAATAAAGATAATTGTCATGAACAAGGAAATATAATAATAATCCTTTTATTATTGCCTCTAGGGCATATTTCCAACAGTCTCTCACTTGCATTAGAGTCAATAATCTAGTTACATTGTGATGAATCGAACACCCATAGAGTTCTGGTGTTGATCATGTTTTGCTCGCGGAAGAGGTTTAGTCAACGGATCTGCGACATTCAGATCCGTATGCACTTTGCAAATATCTATGTCTCCATCTTGAACATTTTCATGGATGGAGTTGAAACGACGCTTGATGTGCCTGGTCTTCTTGTGAAACCTGGGCTCCTTGGCAAGGGCAATAGCTCCAGTGTTGTCACAGAAGAGAGTGATCGGCCCCGACGCATTGGGTATGACTCCTAGGTCGGTGATGAACTCCTTCATCCATATTGCTTCATGCGCTGCCTCCGAGGCTGCCATGTACTCCGCTTCACATGTAGATCCCACCACGACGCTCTGCTTGCAACTGCACCAACTTACTGCTCCACGATTCAACATATACACGTATCCGGTTTGTGACTTAGAGTCATCCAGATCTGTGTCGAAGCTAGCGTCGACGTAACCCTTTACGACGAGCTCTTCGTCACCTCCATAGACGAGAAACATGTCCTTTGTCCTTTTCAGGTACTTCAGGATATTCTTGACCGCTGTCCAGTGTTCCTTGCTGGGATTACTTTGGTACCTTCCTATCAAACTTACGGCAAGGTTTACATCAGGTCTGGTACACAGCATGGCATACATAATAGATCCTATGGCTGAGGCATAGGGGATGACACTCATCTCTTCTTTATCTTCTGCCGTGGTCGGGCATTGAGCCGAGCTCAATCTCACACCTTGCAATACATGCAAGAACCCTTTCTTGGACTGATCCATATTGAACTTCTTCAATATCTTATCAAGGTATGTGCTTTGTGAAAGACCTATGAGGCGTCTTGATCTATCCCTATAGATCTTGATGCCTAATATGTAAGCAGCTTCTCCAAGGTCCTTCATTGAAAAACACTTATTCAAGTAGGCCTTAATGCTGTCCAAAAGTTCTATATCATTTCCCATCAAAAGTATGACATCTACATATAATATGAGAAATGCTACAGAGCTCCCACTCACTTTCTTGTAAACGCAAGCTTCTCCATAAGTCCGCATAAACCCAAACGCTTTGATCATCTCATCAAAGCGAATGTTCCAACTCCGAGATGCTTGCACCAGCCCATAAATGGATCGCTGGAGCTTGCACACTTTGTTAGCATTCTTAGGATCGACAAAACCTTCCGGCTGCATCATATACAGTTCTTCCTTAAGATAGCCATTAAGGAATGCCATTTTGACGTCCATCTGCCATATGGTCTGCCACATCAGTATGTATGATTTCCAATAAGTTGGTTGCTCGCTCCATTGTTCCGGAGAACAGAGTGTTGGTCATTTTACCCATGAGGCATGGTTCGCATGTGTCAAATGATTCATAATCGAGAGACTCTAAAAGTCCATCAGCATGGAGCTTCTTCATGCGCTTGACACCAATGTGACCAAGGCGGCAGTGCCACAAGTATGTGGGACTATCGTTATCAATTTTACATCTTTTGGTATTCACACTATGAATATGTGTAACATTACGTTCGAGATTCATCAAGAATAAACCATTGACCATCGGGGCATGACCATAAAACATATCTCTCATATAAATAGAACAACCATTATTCTCGGATTTAAATGAGTAGCTATCTCGTATTAAACGAGATCCAGATACAATGTTCATGCTCAAACTTGGCACTAAATAACAATTATTGAGGTTTAAAACTAATCCCGTGGGTAAATGTAGAGGTAGCGTGCCGACGGCGATCACATCGACCTTGGAACCGTTCCCGACGCGCATCGTCACCTCGTCCTTCGCTAGTCTCCGCTTATTCCGCAGCTCCTGCTTTGAGTTACAAATATGAGCAACGGCACCGGTATCAAATACCCAGGAGCTACACGAGCACTGGTAAGGTACACATCAATTACATGTATATCACATATACCTTTAGTGTTGCCGGCCTTCTTGTCCGCTAAGTATTTGGGGCAGTTCTGCTTTCAGTGACCCTTCCTTTGCAATAAAAGCACTCAGTTTCAGGCTTGGGTCCATTCTTTGACTTCTTCCCGGCAACTGGCTTACCGGGTGCGGCAACATCCTTGGCGTCCTTCTTGAAGTTCTTCTTACCCTTGCCTTTCTTGAACTTAGTGGTTTTATTGACCATCAGCACTTGATGTTCCTTTTTGATTTCTACCTCTGCTGACTCCAGCATTGAAAATACTTCAGGAATAGTTTTCTCCATCCCCTGCATATTGTAGTTCATCACAAAGCTCTTGTAGCTCGGTGGGAGCGACTGAAGGATTCTGTCAATGACCGCCTCGTCCGGGAGGTTAATGTCCATTGTTCCAATAAGTTGGTTGCTCGCTCCATTGTTCCGGAGAACGGAGTCTTGGTCATTTTACCCATGAGGCATGGTTTGCATGTGTCAAATGATTCATAATCGAGAGACTCTAAAAGCCCATCAGCATGAAGCTTCTTCATGCGCTTGACACTAATGTGACCAAGGCGGCAGTGCCACAAGTTGAAGTTTTTTGACATAAGCATCGCATCCCCAAACTTTTAGAAACGACAGCTTAGATTTCTTCCCAAACCATTTCAGAACTCCTCGTGACGTCCGGGATCTCATCCGGGGCTCCGAACAACTTTCGGTTTGCTGCATACAGATATCTCTACAACCCTAGCGTCACCGAACCTTAAGTGTGTAGACCATACGGGTTCGGGAGACACGTAGACATGACCGAGATGGTTCTCCGGTCAATAACCAACATCGGGATCTGGATACCCATGTTGGCTCCCACATGCTCCTCGATGATCTCATCGGATGAACCACGATGTCGAGGATTCAAGCAACCCCGTATACAATTCCCTTTGTCAATCGGTATGTTACTTGCCCGAGACTCGATCGTCGGTATCCCAATACCTCGTTCAATCTCGTTACCGGCAAGTCACTTTACTCGTAGCATAATGCATGATCCCGTGACCAAACACTTGGTCACTTTGAGCTCATTATGATGATGCATTACCGAGTGGGCCCAGAGATACCTCTCCGTCATACGGAGTGACAAATCCCAGTCTCAATCCGTATCTCAACCCAACAGACACTTTCGGAGATACCCGTAGTATACCTTTATATTCACCCAGTTATGTTGTGACGTTTGGTACACCCAAAGCACTCCTACGGTATCTGGGAGTTACACGATCTCATGGTCTAAGGAGAAGATACTTGACATTGAAAAAGCTCTAGCAAACGAACTACACGATCTTGTGCTATGCTTAGGATTGGGTCTTGTCCATCACATCATTCTCCTAATGATGTGATCACGTTATCAATGACATCCAATGTCCATAGTTAGGAAACCATGACTATCTGTTGATCAACGAGCTAGTCAACTAGGCTCACTAGGGACATGTTGTGGTCTATGTATTCACACGTGTATTATGATTTCCGGATAATACAATTATAGCATGAATAAAAGACAATTATCATGAATAAGGAAATATAATAATAATCATTTTATTATTGCCTCTAGGGCCCAACAGGAGGCACTAGTAGAAAAAGGGTCAAATGTGAAGCACATTAGTGCCGGTTTGTAAAAAAACCGGCACTAATGTGATCAATAGTGTCGGTTCGTGGCTACGATCAATAGTACCGGTTCGTGTTGAGCCTTTAGTACCGGTTCGTGCCATGAACCGGTACTAAAGGGGTAGTGGCAGGCTGGCGTCAGGCCGGGTCCCCACGAGCCCCTTTAGTACCGGTTTGTGTTACCAACCGGTACTAAAGGTCTAACCTATAGTACCGGTTCGTGCCATGAACCGGTACTAAAGGGAACAAGCCTTACCGGTTCGTGCCACAAACCGGTACTAAAGGGGCCAATTTTCAAACTCTACCCCCCCCCCCGGTGTATCGCCATTTCAGTTTTGAAAAAATCAAAAGAAAATGATAAAAACTTCAAAAAATAAAATCCTTCGAGAGGTAGTTATATTACTATATCTACTAGTTAGGAAAATTTGAAAACTTAAATTTGGACATGTTTTGCAAAAAGTGTAGGGAAAATGTAAAACGGTTATAACTTTTGCATACGATGTCGGAAAAAAAGTATAATATATCAAAAAATTCAGCACGAAAATCCGCATCTGATGGAGACGGCCTACGGCCTGTTTGGAATTTTTTAGAATCCTCAAATTCGAAAAGGAAAAAAAGATATGGTCAAATTTCAGTTTTTTTAAAAATTTTTGGTCAAACTACTTATTCAAGAAGTATTAATGTTACTACATAATTATTCAAGAATATTAGTGTTACTAAATAATTATTTTAATTTTTTGAATTTTGGTCAAACTATGGTCAAACTTATTCAAGAAATATTAGCGTTACTAAATAATTACTGTTTTTTAGAATAATAGTTTCAAACTCAAACGGTGAAATGTGTGACTTCATGCTCAAGCTAAACTCCTAAAGGTTAATAGGATTGACATCTTACTATTGTCAGGAAAACAATAAGTGCAGACTCGGAAACGAAGGAGAATAGAACCTGAAAGTTAAGCGTGCTAGGGCTAGAGTAGTGAGAGGGATGGGTGACCGGTCGGGAAGTTAGATGATTTGGAATGAGTGATCCACACTTGAGCAGTTAAGAGAGGTGATTAGAGACTAAATCATCAAATAATTTAGAAAAATTAAAAATTGAAAAAAAATCAAATAATTGAAGATAAATAGGTCGAAATTTTTCGAAAGAAAGACATATACGCAGTTGGCGTAGGGCCGGCCCCGGCCAAGCTTACGCCGGGATGTGTATGTCTGCCGATTTTGAAATCCATCCATATCCGCATCCAAACTCACTTGGTAGCCGAGGGGCAACACTCATGTGGGGTCCGCCAGCAGGGACCGATCGGGAAGATGTTCTAACCATTGACCCATGCAGGCTCGTACTCCTACTGGCTACCCCCTCCGTTTTGATTTACTCGTCCTGGAGTAGCTCCCATGCATTGAACGCGTACCTAGTACAAAACCGATCGAGAACAAAAGTACAAAAGCGAGTGTACCAGAGGATAACATTTTTGTTTGTTTGTTTTACTTGCAACTTGCACCAGTGTGCTTGCCGCACCAAGTGACATATACGTATATACTTATGCAGCCAGGCGATTAGCTGTCGCTAAACGATTGCTACCAAGCTAACTTTTTTTTTTCTCTTTTTGAAACGGGTATATACCAAGCTAAGTTAGTCAGAGTTTTAGCTCAACCCCCAAATTTTACTACCTCTGTTCCTAAATATAAGTCTTTCTAGAGATTACACTATAAACTACATGCGGATCAAAATGAGTGAATTTACACTTAAATATGTCTATATATATCCGTATGTAGTTTGTAGTGGAACCTTTAAAAGGACTTATATTTAGGAATGGAGGGAGTATGAAATACCGCCCATTTATCTCTTTGTGTGTATGCCACGGTGGGTGTACGGAAAGTCGAGTCAGCAATTCAGCATGCCAGCAGCTCCTTTTCTGTAATTAAGCAACGCGCCCAAGACTGCTGACTTGCTGAATTGAGCTACCACTACGTGCTCTACGTACGCGTAGGGCCCAGCTCTCGGTGCTGGTGTCACAAAAGAAGCTCAAAAGCGTCGGTAAAGGGAGTCAACAAGAAGCTACGCTCCGCCGACCTTCACCACGCCTCCAAAAATTTAAGCAAGGGCAGTCTTTTGGTCTAGCTCGGTGTGAAGAGCTCAGTGGTTGTAACTTGTCAACCCCGGCCAGGCATGCCAGTGACAAATATCCTACCAGCAAGCACTGCATTTCAAGAACAATTTTTTTTTTTTTGCTCTTGTGACACTTATCCTTGCATACATTTTTTTTCCGAACCAGGCCTCACCCATTTCTACTACTTGCATAACGATAATATCAAAAAAGGTTTCATGCGAATCAATCTATGGCTGGATGGTTAGGAGGACAGTGATATCCCTTATCCACCAGGGTTTAAGTTTTAAACTTTACATTAGTGCTTGCAGTATTCCTGAGTTAATTTCAAGCTTCCGGTGATATTCGTTCAGTGAGAGGAGATGTTTCCGTCGACCGTGTGGCGCCTGTGGTGACTCCGTAAAATCCTAAATGTTATGTCGGCTCAGTTTCTCACAGGTGCTCGTAGGGGTAGGGTGTGCATGCGTGGGTGCATAGAGGTGAGTGTATGCTCGTGTATGTGAGCGACTTCGATTGCACTCTGTCAAAAAAAGGGGGTTTCTCCGTTTTATATATAAAGCAACCATCATCGAGCCAACCGATACAAAACAGACCCAAGGCAGGATACAGAGATGCTGAGAACAGCCTCACTGCCCCAAACAACTTCAAGTCAACAACAGATGAACAATAAGCATCACTATGGAGTCGCTAGGACGGTTCTCAACTATGGACAAGCCACTGCAAAGAGACAAACCAGAGAATGACGAACCATGGGCTCCAAGACAGCACCTTCAGGAAAGGAGCGACACCGGAGCACTCACACCGCCTAATCCAAGGATCAAGGTTAGCACCATTGCGAACAATGAGTATCCGCAACAACACCTTCAAAAAGGGGACGACGCCGAAGAACGCCTTTGCCGACGACCTAACAAGTCATAACAGGTTCTCACCCCAACCGACACTCACCGTCCTCGAATTGCGGCACTCTCAACCGCACCACCACATTGGACCACACACCCAGCCCACCACCACACCCACACAGCCCTGGTCACCAGACATCATCTGAGCCACGTGCTCCGCCCTCGAGTACCTAGGCTCCCACCTCCAAGGCTGCTGCTCTAGCATCCATGGCACCAACTCCATCCCTGCCCCATGCTCGTAACCAGGGTGACAGAATAGACGGACGTAACGATAATACAGTGTTTGACGGACAACAAGAGATATAGTAGGAAGGAAATGAAAGAGCGAATTTGAAGCATTATCAGGCATTACTTGCATACATTTTTATGTACAGTTGAAACAACAAACACAACATGAAAGTTGCAAACTGTCATTTTCTTCAGTTTTTCGGATATGGGAATGATGTCAATGAATTACAAAACCTTTCCACATGGAGTGAAAAGGAGCAAAAATAAACTGATTTGCAAGTAGATCGCACCACAAGGAAATTTATAGAGGTGAAGTTACATTTGTTGACTATCCAACATTATTGTCAAACTACCGATCAAATTATTACGTGTGGAAATCCGATATGGTCGATTAGGCAAGTAACATCAAAATAAGGAATTTTTCAGAGGTTGTATTTCCTCTCAGGCTGATTAGCTCACTGTAAGTAGATGCATTATAGTCAGATTTTCTTTTTGTGAGTTCATTATAGTCAGATTATTGATTATGTGCAGTTGAAAACCAACTGAATGATCCAGAGATAGTATTTCCTCGGGGAATGACTAGTGCGGCGAAAACATTATTTTGCCGGCAAAAAGAAAAAGAAAATTTTGTCTTGTTATTTAGTACTACAAGGAAAACCTGAGACGCCAAAATGTAGGAATCAATTTTGGAAATGCAACGAACAAAGGCTACATACTACATCATCTAGGTGGTGTGGGCCCACAGGCAGAGAGACAGGGGTGGCGACCAGCGTTTTTCAACCCATGACCCACATGGCAGTGCGCACCTATAAAGGCAGCACGGCCGGGGCGCACCCCCCACTCCCACGCTTCGTCCCCCACCTCCCACACCTCTTCTTCCTCCTCCCTCCCTGCCGCTCCGTTATAATATCCCAGCAAACCGCCCACCTCTCCCCTCTCCCTCCATCTCTCTCTCTCTCGCGAGCGCGGCACGTCAACTCCATTCCCTTCCTTCCCCTCCCGCGGCAGATTGCTCGATCAAGTCAAGGTAACCGCTCCTGAGCTCCCGCTTCGATCCTTCATTGATTTCTTGCCCAGCTTTGCCCTGCTTTCATGAATAGTTTGCAGTTTTCTAGGAGTACTTTTCTTGGGATGCTCTTACGAATTTAGGAGAGTATAGATTAAGGTCGAGAAAATGGGCGTCTTTCCGGTTCTTGCATATTTGCTTCCTCCACCATTTGGATGGATTTTGGGATCAATGTGTGCCGGTCGGTGGCTTGAACCGGCCGTCGATGCATGTGCTCCATCTGCTTGCTTGCCTGATGATTTCTGAACCAGAACGGCCAAACATGATAAATTTATTTAGTAGAGTAGTATCAGATTGACATCGTCCATCCAGGCCTCCACTTGGTTGGTTTTGCTTTATTCTTCTTCCCCGGTCTGGTCTGCTCTGCTTGAGCTCTCGTTTACTTTACTCTTCATCCTCCAGCTCCAGCAGGGCAGCTGCTAAGCTGTATTACTGGACTAGTTTAGTTTAGCACCAGTAGTTTAATAGCACCTCCCCCCTCCCTCCCCTACATGGCTACATTTTTAAATAGATTATTAATCAGTACTACTGGTGCGGCTTGAGATTTAACGCTTTTGCGACATTCTTTACACCTAGTTAAAGAGCCAAGAATCAGAGCTGTTGTATTCGATTCGATTCCGACTTGGAGCAGTCAGTCCCTCATCACGTATATATCATCTCTTTACAGATTGACGGACGCGGACAGAGCATCCAGGAGATTGGTCGGCAGATCGAATCATGACGACGGACAATGCCAGAATCCCAAAGGTTAGTATGGTTTCGAATCAATCTACGGATTCAGGATCATCTATTCTCTTTCAAATTCTTCTTTCTTGTATAGATTACAAAGTAAGTTGGTTCTACGACAAGCTTACAGAGACCGGCTAATTTTTCGTTTGGTTGTTTGCTTGACCAGTCGTCGTCGTGGCCGAGGAGGACGAGGACGGCGGTGAGGAGATGGCTGAGCCTCAAGAGCAGCGCACAGCCGTCGTTCCATTCAGACTGCACCGGTAAGTCGCCATGATCGATCAAGAGACAACAATTTCTGTTACTAGTATAGTTTTTCCAGCCAATTAATAAACCTCCAGCAGGATAATTCTCCGACGGTTAGTTACCACAGCAACTGATTTCTGCATGTGGTTTAATCGACCAGGTGATAGGTTTGGCATCAGAGGGCAGGAGCAGGGGAGGCGCAAGAGCTGCTCGGACAGGGATGGCAGCCGGCGAGATCTGTCAGGTACGGACCACTTAACAAACTTTTACTGTCACAGCAACTCCCAAGCAACTGCTGGTGCTGTTAGTTGCAACAACAGCAACAACAAACAGCAACAACAAACAGCTCTGTACATCTTTGTCCCCGGATAAAACCATCAAAAGAGACACACACACACATATAGCAGCAACTGTTTCATCACACGAGATGGAACAGTTTTGTAATGGAGCTGAATGAATTAAACTGCTCTGAAATAGTATCTTGTTTGTATGTTTGTTTGTGCGTGCGTAGGTGAAGCGGGGTGGTTGGTGGAGGAGGGCCGCGAGAATCTGATGCCTCCCCTACGGCATGGGCAGAGCTCGTCGTGGCAGCCTCCCAAGGAGCTCAGGTCAGTGACTCACACACAAGCCCTCATCTTGATGCGTCAATGTCTCTGCACTTCAATTTTTCTTTTCTTATCATGTCGCTTGTCAACGCATATAAATCTGCGTGCATCATGTGCATATGGAACAAGAGCTACATACCTATAGTGGAACAAAATACAGGCTGTTCGCTCAAAGTCTGGGCATCTTTTTCTATTATTGATTTAAGGAAAAAACACACTAGTACTAGTAGCATATTTAGAGAAAGTCAGAATATCTACTAAGCAGATGGGGTTGAGTTGAGGCGATGGAGTTGCGCTTAGTGAACGATTGATTAAACCACGTTAATTCATTTCTGGATAGTTTATACCATACGGTAATTAACTGTATTTATGTATTAATATGTGTACAATACAGGGTGCTGGTGGGGACGTGGAACGTGGGCGGGAGAGCGCCGCACCAAGGGCTCGACCTCTCCGAATGGCTCCTCGACCAACATGACTCTTCCTCACCTCCCCACATCTATGTTCTCGGGTACGTATCTGCATACTACTCGTGTTGATCTATTGTTTTTTGGCAGTGCGTTGAACTCGCTTTTTTATCTCTAGTTTCATAGGACAACATAATCTTCAGGTATGACTAATGGAACTAATATAGTGTAATGATGCATGTACACATTGGGTTACTTGGAAAGTGTGTACTAGTTAGAATTGCTACTCACTCACAGGAGTACTGTTGAGTGAATACACTCACTCACAGGAATTTGTATGAGTGAACTTTGTGTGGATTTCAGCGCAGAGTGCAAACCCATATGCCGGCCAGAATCATGACAGGACGTCGTGTACCTTACCTTACTTGCATAGGAGTGAGTAGTTTACCTATACATTTTTGTCATGGGTTTCAGTGTTTGGACTTATGCACCTAATCATGATTTGTTATCCCATCACCCCTCAAATCCCAAATTGATGTAGTAATACAAATTTAAAATGAGAGGAGCAGAAGTTGACAGCTTAATTTACCGCCTCGATCACCATAAACAAAGCCATGATGTTGTGTGGAACGGTGACATAATGATGGAGTATATAGGAGCGATTCTGAAGTTTAACAAAGTTAATTTGTCATGTCGCAGCTTCCAGGAAATAGTGCCGCTGAACGCTGGGAATGTTCTCGGGGCGGAGGACAGGGTCCCCGCTTCCAAGTGGCTCGACCTTATTGGCCAAGCCTTGAACCCTTCCTCCTTGGAGAGAAGCAACAATTATCACCACGGTCACCGGTGCACCGCTGCCGAGGAGGCGACCCTTGAATGTAGCCAGAAGACCAAGGTCATCTTCTCGGACATACCGGTGATGGACGATGCAGTATCAGAGCTTGAGGAGGAGGAGGAGGAGGATAGTGAGTCTTCCACGTCAAACCCAGAGTCGAGCAGCGAGGAGGAGGTGAACGAGTTTGCGATGATGTTGCAAGAAAGGGCGAGGCACGGGTACCGCCTAGCAGCGAGCAAACAGATGGTGGGCATCTTCCTCTGCGTGTGGATCCGGGCGGACGTCATGCCACGTGTCACCGGCCTCAGGGTCTCCTGTGTTGGTAGGGGCATCATGGGGTACATGGGAAACAAGGTAAATTTATCTCAAAATAACTGTTGCAAATTCCTTTCAGATTGTAGTAGGATATTTTTTTTTACTACAGTAGCACATTAATTTGTGGCACTTTATTCAAATGAATTGTCGCTGAAATGTTTATGAATATGTGTTAGGGGTCCATCTCGATCAGCCTGACGCTGCAAGGTGGCAGCTCGGCGGTGGCGTCGACGAGCCTGTGCTTCGTGTGCACGCACCTGGCGTCCGGCGAGAAGGACGGCGACGAGGTGCGCCGGAACAGCGACGTCGCGGAGATCCTCAAGCGCACGAGGTTCCCGCGGCCCCACCGGTTCTCCAGACTGCCGGCGTCGGCACCGTCGTCGCCGGAGACCATCTTGGAGCACGAGTACGTACGACACCGAAGCCACATCTTCCTCTGATTTTTTGAACGGGGTGGACTCTGCTTCTGACGCTGTCGTTTTGGAACGGCAGCAAGGTCATCTGGCTCGGCGACCTGAACTACCGGCTGTCGTCGACGGGCGGCGGCGGCGGGGGCGATGGCGAGACCCGGGGGCTGCTGGAGCGGAACGAGTGGCGGGCGCTGCTGGAGCGGGACCAGCTGCGCGCGGAGCAGCGGGCCGGGCGCGTGTTCGGCGGCGGGTGGGAGGAAGGCGAGATCCGGTTCCCGCCGACGTACAAGTACCTGGCCGAGTCCGACACATACGCCATGGCCGCCCTGAGCTCCTCCGCCGCCGCCGGCAGGCCGTCGCGGGAGAAGAAGAAGCGCACGCCGGCATGGTACGTAATTGTTACTCCGTAACTAAACATTTGACAGCGCTAAAAATTGCATCTGACACAAGGATCATGCGAGCGTCAGTTCTGTTAGGAACTAATCAATCAGAGATTCAGAGGTCTCACATGGCATGGCGCGTGCTCATGCGAGAGATGAGAAGATCATGGCGGAGCACTCACTGCACACTGCATCTGCATGATTTGAGCCTAGGCACATGCTCTGCGATTAGCTCAGATTTGAATTAATTAGTGAGGCTAGCCAGGGTAGCGTAGACTCCATGGTGACCAGTCCTTGTCGCGCCAAGCTAGTCTACTGTCGCCATGATCCAGCGCTAATTAATCTACTGTTAGCCTGGTAATTAATTCCTTCAGCCAGTCGCTGATTGATTAATTTATCTGGTGGTGGTGTTGCAGGTGCGACCGCATCCTGTGGCGCGGCGAGGGCGTGGAGCAGGCGTGGTACGAGCGCGGGGAGTCGCGCTTCTCCGACCACCGCCCCGTCAACTCCCTCTTCTCCATCCGCCTGCACCACGCCGACGACGCTGCCCGCAGCCTGCCGGCCGCCGCCAAGACGTGCTGCCGGCAAGGCAGGAGGCGACCACCCGGCAGCAGGGCCACGACGGCGACGACGGCGCGCGAGGCAGCGACGCGCGGCGGCGCGGTTATCGAGGCGGAGGAGATGCTCGTCGAGAGGCTCGTGCCGCCGCGGGACTGCCGCTGCCTCCAGTCCTCCAGATTCTGACACGTCGTACCTACAGGTGACCATCGACAGACAAGGACAGCAACCTCAAAAGGCGGCCATGGCGGCGCACGCGTGCCGCCCGGCTTTCGCTGAAACAGAGGCGAGCCCGGCCGGCCGAGAGCGAGCCTACCCGTGGTGCGTGCGTGCACCGCCACCGGCAGGCAGGTGGCTTACGTGCTCATGTCATGATTGTTTGCCATTTGGCCACGTACGGAGCTAGCAGCAAATTTTAAAACTCTGACAGGAGAAGAACGGGACATTCTTCTAGGGAACGCGCAAGCTTTTCAGGGTGGATGCCTTGCCTCCTTCAGAGGAATCTTCATCTTCTTAGTAGAGTAGTAAATTTTCCTTCATGTCTAAACTTACAGTATGCATGTAGCCCAGGAGTATAGAATAGGAAATTAGGAACCCCAGTCTTCGTTTCTCTCTCGTTTTTGTTCTGGACATAGTTACTAAGACAAACTGTAATCTCAAAATTTTCTTCGGTTCATACACTATAACTATATATAAGGAGATGGGTTGTTCATTGACGTTGTTGCAGAATTTCTGTGGCATGCAGGATGCATTCCAGGTAAACGTGTTCTTCCGGTTTATGCTGAATAAATTCATCTTTTAGGATGTCTTTTTCGGATTTGCTAATTCTCTTCTACTCCCTCCGTTCCTAAACATCATAACGGAGGAAGTAGAAGAGAGTTACTAACTTTGTCACATTTAAGTCTTCTACCATTAGATCAAAAGTGCAAGATTTGTGCTATTGGTACTGTTTTTTGCAGCTGACCTGGCTGCGTGTGCCCCATTTCCCGTGCGCGGCAGCTATATCTGGCATTAAGCCTCTTCCAATGCACTGTTGCTTACATGAGCTGCTAAGCACATTCAAAAGTTTAGCAACTAAAGTCCCCAATGTGTAGGTTCTAATACATCTTTGTTGCTAAACTTTCGTAATACATTGTTCTGATGTGCCAAGCTTGCATAATACATTTTTCCTATGTGCTAAACTTCCAATATATTTTTCCAATATGAATTAAACATTTTTAATATGCTTAGAACCTCATGTAAGCAGTTTTTGTTGCTAAACTTTTCTGATACATTTTCCGATGTGCTAAACTTCCAACACCATTTTCTGTACGAATTAAACATTTTTGTACATGTCATCAACATTTTTTCTATACAAATTTTAAACATTTTTTAAATGCATGATTAACATTTTTCAAATACAAGATGAACATATTTCGAACACAAGGTCAACGTATTTTTGATACATTTTTAACATTATTTTAAATGCTTGAATAACATTTCTCAAATACAAGTTTAAACTTTTTCAATACATGGGCAACATTTTTTCTATACATATTTAATATTTTCCAAATGTTTGATCAACATTTTTAAATACTTATTCCACATTTTCTATAATCCTTTATTAACATTTTTATATACATGATCAAAAAATTTCATTAGTTTTTTAAATACATGGTCAACATTTTTCGGTGCACATTTAACATTTTTCCAATACTTGATTAACATTTTTGAAATACTTATTCAATATACTTTCAAATCCTTGATTAACATTTTTATATACATGGTAAACAAATTTGATCATTTTTAAATACATGGTCATCATTTTTTCTATAAACATTCACAATCCCACATGCCTGGTTAACATTTTTAATTACTTTTTCAACGTTTTTTGAAATGTATGATTAATATTTTTTTATACCGGATCAAAACTTTTCATCAACTTTTAAGTACATGATCAACAATTTTACTATACACGTTTGACATTTTCAAATGCTTGATTAATATTTTTCAATTACTTTTTTAAATGATTCAAATACTTGATTAGCATTTTTCAAATACATGTCTATTTTTCTTATACATTTTTCGTATACGTGGTAAACGATTTCTCTATAGAGATTTAACATTTTTTAAATGCTTGGTCAAAAATTTTGAAATGTATTTTATTGAATTTTTTTGTGATATGTATTTAGAATATATTAAAGTACAAACAGAAATACCAAAATAAAGTAAAAAGGAAAAAATAAATTATATAAAGAAGAGAGAAAAAGTAGGTTGTAGCCTCCCCGCAGGCCGGCCCATCTGAAGCTTCCCTAACGCGAGGCTTGCCTTGTAGCGAGACATCGGAAGCGAGACATAGGGGCGGGAATATCCTATTTGACGCACACTGTATCAAATTGTCGGCCCATTTAACGTGTTGCAGCGTATCCTGTTTTGGGAACGTTCTAGAGTTTCCCAGCCCGGTTTTCTGGCTTTGCGAACCTTCCAACAGGTCTATGTTCCCTTCTAGAGTATTTTGCTGTTTTCTTTCATTTTCGTTTCTTTCTTATTTCGTTGTTTTAAAATATGTTCCGAAAATAAAAAAATGTTTAGAATTTGAAATAATGTTACTGTATTTCAAAATATGTTCACAAATTTCGAAAATGTTTATATTTTCAAAAGAAACTTCCAGAATTACAAAAAATGTTTGCGGTTGCAAACTTTGGTCTGAAATTGCAAAATGTTTGAGTTTGAAAAAGTGTTCAGGAATTTTAAAACATATTCGTGGTTTCAAACTATTATTAGATATTTCATGAAGTTCCAATTTCAAATATTTGTTCACAAATTCAATAAATGTTCGCGGTTTCAATTTTCGTTCGTAATTTCATGAAATGTTCCATTTTAAAATATTTCTTCACATATGAAAAAAAATGTTCACAGTTTCAATTTTTTTTCGTAATTTCATCAAACCTTCCATTTTCAAATATTTGTTCAAAAGTTGAAAAGTTCAAAAAAAGTTCGTGGTTTTCAATTTTGTTCGGAATTTCATAATTTGTTTGCCACTTCAAAAAATGTTTCACGTTTTTCAAATACATTGTCTGCAATTTCATTTTTTTTCATATGAAAAAAAATATATTCTTGTCTACGAAAATGTGCAGGAATTTAAAAAAATATAAGTGTTCAAAAATTAAAAAAATGCAGATTTTGTAAAAGAAAATCACAATTCAAAAAATTGTTCACATTTTCTAAAATTTGTTCGTTTTATCAAATTTGATTGTAATTGTTGAAAAAATGTTCCTGTGTTTGAATATTTGTCCACAACTTCAAATTTGTTCCGGTTTTTAAAATTTGGTTACAAATTCCAAAAATTGGTAACATTTTCTTACAATTCGTGTCTATTCTGTCAAAAATATTCGAAATGTTTAAAATATATATTTGGAATTTAAAAAAAAATATCGAAAAAAGGAAAATAATCCGATAAGCCGATGTGACCAGTTCTAAAGTGTTTGAATTGCCTCTTTATCACAAAAAGGAATCAGGCGTAGTGGTTAGGTACCTCTGTCTATAGGGGTGCGGTCGCCACCTCAAATCCTATTCGATGTACTGCGTTTTCCGTTCCTTTTTTACAGCACTCGCTGCCTGCATGGACCGGCCCAGTTGAGGGACCATCCTATGTGAAGGCTCGACATTCTGCCACAAAATGCGGCAGATAGGACGTCCCATGTTGCGCCCTTTCCTGTGGCTGGGTTCTTTTGTTTGTTGGGCTTGCTCTATTTGTTTGGGCTACACGGTGTTACGTTATGTTTTTTTTCTTGTTAGAATGGAGAGCGTTGGGATAAATGGGAGGGAACGTGGGAACCAATCTGTGGTTTGAGCCGCACACACACTAATCCTTAGACTATTAGGGTTCTAGACTTGACATTGGTGGTCATATTTTTTTGGATTTATTTCAGACCTCCCGGTGATGTATGTTTAGTGAGGGCAGACGTTCCCATCGACTATGAATACATTTGGGGCGACTTTGCCAATCTTTTTTCGATGAAGGGTGGACTTTATTAGCTCAAAATGGAGCATTAAGATAATACAAAACATAATGAGCACACACCCGGCCTCTACATAGCTAGGATGCACACAGCCAACACCAACGCACACACACAAAAACACGCCGACAAATAGCAAAGTCAAATAATACCAAAGCTATACGTAGGCGAGGAAAAAAGAAACACAAAGGATCAGATCCGTCATTAGCAAACTACATCAATGACCATATCCGCACCGTCCATCTCATGACATCACAGGAATGACGAGATTCTTCAACGGCAACGCCTTCAAGAAGGAACGAGCTCAAGCTTCATCGTCACCGGATTCAACCACTCAAAGTCAGAGTCTAGGTTTTCACCCTGAAGAATTAGACCGAGTATATCCGAGCAATGCCTTCAAGAAGGCAACGATGTAAAAGCATCATCATTGCCAGGTATAACCAACCGGGGTCAGACCTAGGCTTTTGCCCCGGAGCTCGAGAAGCACCACCATTGATGTCAGTTATGTGTTGTCGCCACCACTTTTCCACGATCCCAGCAACTACATGCGATGTGAGACCGCAACCACCGCACAACCATCCCTTTGCGTCAAGCCATAGTCTATAGTTTGCAGCTCGCCGCCGAAGTTAACCACCGGATCTGGAGAGAGAAACCCTCACAAAGACCTTCCGATGGCCACCACACTCCATAGCAAGTCTGTTGTTGCATGTCGGGGTGGTCACCACAAGGACAACCATCGACGGTAAGGCTCACCACCACCGTGACACCGTCTACCACCTCGCCCAAGAGAACCCTGCATAGCCTGAACTGCAGCTCGACGAGAGATCAGCCGATGCCCGCATGGTTAATTAGGCCGGATCTAGACGATAGGCTAGCGCGTCCTAGTGCGGGCTCTGTGGCAGCTTAGTGCATCCTTGCTCGAGGCGCCGGCAGACGCAGTCCCCGGGAGCTGGCGGCTGGATCACGTCCATGTACAACGCAAGGAAGCAGTACACTGGATCGCATCCATACACAGATCCGATGGCCGCCGCTGGCGCACCCTCTCCCACCGCTGGACGTGCCGCCATCCACAGATCTGACGGTCGACGCCGGGGCTTCGTCTCGGGCCGATCCAATCTGTGGAGGGAGCCACAAACGGCCATCACATCGCCAGAGCAGAGTGAGGCCTCGCCGCCGCCGCCACCGCATAGGCTTTGCCCGGCGCTGGCCTTCGGCGGCGGCGAGGGGGAGGAGCAGGCGACGGGGTCGAAGGTGAGGTAGATCAGTCGCCGTCCGTGTTGCCTAGGTTAGGCGACGCGGAGGCGGGGGCCTCCTGCGAGCGACTTCGCCAATCTTAAGACGATGTACCGACTCAGTCTCTCGGAGGTTCTCATGGAGGTAGTATGCGTGCGAGTGCTCATAGTGATGAGCCTATGTGTGTATGTGAGCGTCAGTGTTGTTATTTACGTTAGTTTTTTGTTCTAACGTAGGCTGAACAAAAGAGGAATAAAGAAAAAACAAAAAACCTATATTCCTCTGTTGTTCTCAACACAAGTTTTCACCGGTTCTCTCTCAGTTTTGGTTTCTGTGTTGTTGTTTGCTGGGTTGGACATATGTCAATTATTTTATCAACGTGATGCGCGTACCTTCAACAGTCATTTGTCTGATCTAGTTGTACGTCTACTCTTGACACGTAACTAGATCATTGACGGCGCGCGTTGCCGCGCCCGTCAATTTGTCCATGTAATGATAGGAATTAATATAAATATAAGGTGGCATGAGCAAAGATCTGGTATGCTCCTAAATTAGGTCATAAATAGATGCATAAGCTGGACGATCTTATATTACTTTACAGAGTGAGTAAATAAAATAATTCCCGTAGGTTCACCAAGTTGACCCTCCAAATATAGCTCCCAACGAAATGAATGTTGTGAACCGACACCGGCATCTAGCATAGTTGCTCACGATAGCACATTACTTAGTACTATCACATATTACCTCATTGCTGTAAGGAAACAACTGTTTATCGAGCATTGATGTTTTATACCAAATTATATAGTTACATGGGTTTTGGGAAGCCAATATTCAAAAGAATGGGTGACAGATGACCAAACCCACACTGGGTTCTAAAATAGTGCATCCGGTGGCAGAAATGTCATCATGTTACTCAACCTCTTTTCAACAGGAGTCTTGGAATTTGGACGACATCCCCACCAAACTTCAATCAAGAGGAAAGAGATCTCCAGAATCTTGGAACGAAAGTTGCTATCCAAAGTCCATCATAAACTACATCGTTGTCCAAGCAAGCAGTACTCTGACATCAAATGCCCCAAATTTGAATAAATATTGGAGTAGCAACTTGGGGACTGTTGATATGTATGATCAAAGAAATGATTGCCTAAGGATGACCCGAGACAAATTTAGTAATTAAAGAAAATGAAGAAAAAATGTACATTTACCTGAATGTCATATTCTACCTTCGGTACCATTTTCCTAACAGGGCATATTAAACATAAAGGTAAACTAAAAACGGGAACAGTAAGTCTATGTCATTATGATTGCCTCCAAGCATAAATAAATCACATAGCTTGGCCACATTTCAACATTTGGCTAAAAACCAGCAACGTTTCATTGGGTTTAAGTGAGGGCTTCTCATGATACGATTTCTGAATAATTTGCGTATGTTTCATATTTAAATAAAGCTGACTTCTCATACCTTTCATCATAGAAATAACCATATTGGTTTATTTCTCTTCCTCGGGCTCTGGATTTTTTTATCATATCCACTGCAGGCGAGACCCGCTTTGCTAACTGAGTCATACTAAATTCACACCCTACCAATAGTTAATTTATGGAAGTGTTGGATTTGTAAGATGATCAAAAATTAAATTGGTAAGTAGCTTGTAAGGGTGGGAGTTTTTATACAACAAGCGTAAGGTTCTCTTAGAGGTTTATCTCAACAATATTCGTAGGCACTTCAACATATGAAGTGAAAAAACCCCAAAGTTCATGTCAACAATTGATTTGCAAAGGTATTTGGTTTGTATGAGCTTGGTTCATGAATATTGCAATCATTACACAAAGTACATGGTATCATCGAACAAGAAAGAAAGCTTCTTATGACCAAGATAAAAAGCGGCAGAGAGGTAACTTACTGCAGCTATACCATCTTGCTGTCATAATACTTGGCATTAAACTGAGAACCCTCCAGCGTCATTCCCACCACCCAAGATAGCCAAAAGCTGGTAGATACGAAAAAAACTTGGAAATGATGTATCTCAGTTGGTAGCTTTTAGTTAAGTAAATACAAGTGAGAATGCAAAAGCATCAGTACCAAAGCTAGATTTTGAAAAATTCATTGAAAGATAATGGAAGCAGCTTATGGCACCATGAGCTAGGCAGAACACTGATAATGATTGCAAATTTGTTGTACATGTCTAGTTATGTCCTTACCTCAGTGTAAAAGATATTCTCACCGCAGAACCCAACAATGCTTGAGACTTGAAGAACATTTCTTCCTTGCTGGTTTATACTGAAGACCTGATAGTTAAACTACGTTAGTTATGTTCTTCACGAACAAAAGGATCAAAATGGTTCAGAGAAAGAAGGTGCAATAAAAAGAAGAAATTTGATCAACTTGATTAACAAAGTCATATTGACTTTTATACATCACTAAAACATCAATTTGAAGTAAGTGATAAACCAATAACCTTGGTGCATCAGAATATGACTTGTTAGACTAATATTTACCACTGAAAAAAATAGCGCGCTATAGCGTCGCTAATAGCACGCTATAGCGTATTGAGAATTGTCTCGCTAAATATATCGGTGTACAACGTCTCGCTAATAGCACGCTATAGCGCGATATAGCACGCTAATAGCATATTTTAAGGTCGCCGCTATTTTGCTGTAGCGTGCTATTTTTTTCATTGATATTTACAGGGCTAGCATTTGATTTCGAACACATATAATCTCTAGTAATTTTATTCTCTTCTTCCACAATTCGTGCTTGTTGCTTGGGCAGGTAACCACCGAAGAATATGGCAAGCCAACAATACAGAAACTTTGTATACACAAAACCTTAATTTCGAACTATGTGGACGGAACAACTCTATTCAACCCTGAACTCTTGTGTGTAGACTTGGTTATGGATTCGGTAGTTCATGTAGTAGTAGCATGACACAGAGAAATTTAGTTGTTTCCCATAGACACGTCCTCTCTTGCCCAGCGCCATACATCACCTACAATCTGAATTCCGTGGGGCACTAATCCGAGACCCAACCTACTTGCGCAGTTGCTGGAGAACCATGGTGAAGAAGTTGCCCACCAAGAGTCCCTTGTAGAAAAACAGAGTATGATTGAATTAAAACAAAGTTACGATCTGAAATAAGATGAGGGAGGGTTAGTGTTTAGATGGTTGAGCACCTCCGATGGACGAGGAAGGCCACGACTACGACATTGAGATGTGGAGGAGGGGGCAGTGCGCGCTGTCGCCGCGTTGATCCACCGTCACCGGCTAAGGGAAGATGGGGCGTCATTCGCCACCGCCGCCGCTGCCGCAAAATCCCAGCTTATGCGTGCGGAGATGTGTCCCAAAGTCCAGCGGCCCATGCCGCACGCTCGCCCCTCCCAACAGCACCCGGAACCTTAGTGTGGGTTCCATCACCACAACCTTGGCGGAGGCGCCGCCGGCTTGTTGCTGGCCGCCGCCGCCAGCGGTTTAGGGATGGGTGGCGTCGTAGCCCGGCAAGCAGGTGCGTCCCGGTGGGCGCGGCTGCTCGAAGTCAGACTGCGCGATGGGCGCCTCCCGTCGAAGTGTGAGGGGCAACGCCGCTTGGCCCAGAGATCTGGGAAGGACGCCGCCTCTTGAGGTCGCATCCGGCCGCCGGCGGTTTCCGGATGGATGGTCCACGGGAACGGGAGGTCGAGGAGAGTGAGGCGATGCAAGCCCAATTGTCACTGCGCGGTGGAGGACTGCGACGAGCATGGGAAGCGGACACGCCGCGGTCGCCGTCGTCATCCGCGTGGGAGAGGGAGGGGCGCGAGCGAGGAGAGAGGTCGTGGGGGTTTTTTTTAGGGGAAGAGAGGTCGTGGGTGGGTGGGTGAGGAGAGATATCGTATTATTTCGCGGCCGAGATGGGCTTCTTGCTCGTGAGGCCGAATTAGCTGGAGGCCCGATCAACCAGCGCACTTCGATTTTTCCATGGGAGTAGCGTCCCTATAGGACAGCCGGCCCACTTGCTGAAAAACGAGGGAGACAGCGCCCTAACCGTGATTAGACGGCCAGAAATGGCTCAATCGTGAAATAAACGGCTGTGGTCGCTGATGGCCTGAGAGGGCTGGAAAGATGCTCGGTTATAATGTATCTAATAATAAATTTTCTAGTCTCAGTCCAGTTGTGTGTCCATGTACAACATTTAATTTACCTCACGAATTGATTAAATTGCATGTTCATCCTAGACAATAGACATGCAACTAGCCCAATCATGACTCAGTTGCATGTTCATCCTAGACATGTAATTTTTCGACCCGGACCAGTTGCATGTGTCCATCCTAAATAGGCAACTTACATGACCCCGACCTATTTGTATGTTCATTCTAGACATGCAACTAGGACGACTATAAGTTGCATATCCATCCTCGACACGCAATTCGCCCTGATCTTGACAGAGTTGCATGTCAACCCACAACTCGCAATTCACACTGACCCAGTTGCATGTCCATTGTGAGGGGCCGGATTTCCGGGACATAAATCCCAGCAAATGACCCTTGTGTCGTCACCAGCCCCAGGATTACTGTTCGCTGGTGGACACTTCCTTGATAAAGAATTCCAAGCAATTACCAGAATTTGAGTACAAGACTACAAAGGTCCAATGAATATAACAAGGCTCTCTAGTTGTGGATGACGGAAGCGACTCGTGGATCTCCAACGTCGATGGGACTCCATTCCTACAGGAACAGCTGACCTGGATAACTCCTATCTCGTGTGGCTGCTATCTTACACACCTAGGTTGTGGGGATATCTTTGCAGTACTCCACTCCAATTCATGATCTGGCCAAGACAATAGCTAGGGACAAGCCAGTGAGTACGTTTGAATGTACTCGCAAACATCATGAATAAAAGATATACCGGATGCATATGGTCATGATGAATTAAGTTATACGCATGTGCTAACTGAAAATTAAAGCATAGCATGATAAGTATTCATACGGTGCCGAAGGATAAATAAATCATGTTAGTAGTAAATCAAGAAAATAGAGTGGAACATCGGGTGTTGGAACGCCCGAGGGATTCCAAGAAAAATGCCAAGCGGGTGTTTGAAAGCGACGCCTCGGGAGGTCTTGAAAAGAAATGCCAAACGAGTGTCTAAAAGGAGAATCGGGCGAGACAAGACCGCGCGAGAATCCAAGCGACGCCACGAGAGGTCTTGAAAAGAAATGCCTAACGGGTGTCTAAAATAGAATCGGGTGAGACAGGACCGCCCGAGAACTCAAGCGACGCCACGAGAGGTCTTAAAAATCAAACCGAGTGCCCGGGGTAGTCCAGCCAGCCCCTGAGACACTCGGAAAATAAAGTATGGGAAATGGGTTAGTCCACAATGAAATACAAGCAGCCAGAATATTTCCAACAATAGTAACCATGATGATAGAAATATTCATGACAACATTAGTGATGACAATCATATCTTGCACAAATAAATCATGATCAACTTAATGATTTCCTCCGGATACTGACATTGAGACCGACACTTGACCAACCCAGACTGTAGTCCTTAACCATGGACACAACTATTCAAATAGGTCTTATACTCTTCAGAGGTTGTGCTCTTTACCCATAAGTAAAGGATTTCTTTAGTCAACCCTGAGAGGTTGACTAATTTCAATTACGATCTTTGGGATGAAAACACAACTGACCCACACATACCAGCTTTAATCCATCAAGCCAGGAATCACCCAAAACAATGGTAAAGTAAAACTCTAAGTGGGAAGGCCTCATGCAACGACCTCCAATAGCACGAACATTCAGCTTTGGTCCCAGACCGGCCATCCATGCCACCGGACCAAGTGACATGACTACTGGAGCCAATAGTATCATTTCCTATGGCCCCTCTATACGGTGTGCGCAGGAAAGGGGTTATCAACTTACTGAACCATACCCTATCTTTGGCAGGGACATGTGGTAGCACGAATCAAGTATGGGGGTTACCGAAACAAGACTCGATCTATGGTAAACTCAGGAGGTTTAAGTTTTCCTGCAGTAGTCGGCACAATATAATTCCTTGGTACTACCCAGCAGGGTCACCACCTGGTATGTCTTGACATACCCTCACTAATCATTCTCGTCACAATGAGATTTCAGTCTCGCAGTCACTTTTCTTGTGACTGATTCTTCCTGCAAATTAACCTGGACCAACATAGGCATATATGGCACATGAAAATAACCGTACTCACTCATACTTCATGTGTAAATGAAGATAGAATACCATCGAGGGGGATCATGCGTGTATGACCGATATTATGCAAATTTCATATGAGTTCAACATATTCATAACTCAACTCTACATGCAAAACAAACACTATGCATTCACCATATCATGTGTTCAAGATGCTAAAAAGTTGAAACTCATATCTCCCCTCCATTTCCTATTTTCAAAATATTATAATTACCACATAAATCCAAAACAATGCTAAAAAGTTGTTTGGATTTTTTTTAAATAAATACTAAAATAAACTAGATGAAATTTGAGAAATAACAGAAAAGGAATCAAGTCATTTGGAGTTCATATGATTTTACTATGGATTTACTAAGCTGTAATAATCAAGGAAATGGACTATTTAGTAGATCCAGCAAAAGCCAAGCTTAGGAAAAATGTTCAACCTATCTAGATAAATAGAGCATGATTTTAGAAGTAGGTAGAAATTTGAATCATCAAATTTTGATGTGAAATGGCTTCTGTGGAATTATTTGAAATCTGCTGGAAAAGAAAAAGGAAACAAATAATACCCTGTTGGGCTGAGAAGAAACGCCCCCTGGGCGCGGTATAGCCGCCTGGCGCTACTGGGCCAAGCCCAATCGCTCGACGCATGGGAGGGCCGCGACGTCGAAAGCGTATTCAGCAGAATACGCTTTCTTAATTGAAAAGCCACTTCAGCGGAACCCGTCTCCACTTATCCACGCGGCGGGGTTTACGGGTCACTAACCGTGGGCCTGCCAGGCCCACTGGTCAGGTTTGACTGGTCGTCGCGCGCGCCGTCTTCTCCGGCCGAACAGAGGCGGGACTCCGGCGATGCTCGCCGATGAAGAACGGCACCACTAAGAAAACCGAGGCCACCCACGAGCTCAGGGGGTCGAGGCGGTCCCGTGAGTACACGCCATGGTCACCAAAGTGGACAGAGTTGCCGATGGTGAGCTCTCTGACGGACGATGGCATTGGGTGGGATGGTGCTTTCGCCTACGGTGGCTGCGGATCACAATCGAGCATGGGGATGGATTAGCGAGATGAAGGGAGAGCTTCTAGTGAATAGAGTGGAGAGGGGGAGGCCTTGGTGGCATCGGAATGATCGAGACAGAGGCGGCGGCCGTGGTCACCGGCGAAGAAGAAGACGACCATCTCTGGTCTTTCTGCTGCTACGGGAGGGTTATTGAGGGAGGGAGAGATGTGGTGATGGACTGAGAGGGCTCGAGGAAAGCTTTTATAGGCAGGGGAGCGCGATGCCGCGGCTTCCACAGGGTAGACACTGCAGCGACAACCATTACTATGGCAGGTGAGGCCGTTAAGGTCGGCAGGGTGCTCGGTGAGGACGATGCCCGCCCACAGTTACTCCTGGGAGGAGTTGGGCTGCTCGGGACGCGCCGCGCGGGTTGGGCAGAGACGTGTCCGTGTGGGACTCGTCGGGCGGCGGTCCTGGTCACCGTGGATGGCGGTGGATGGAGCTAGGAGCCAAGGGGAGGTGTCGGCTAGGTCCTGGGTGGTCGAGCTGATCCATAGAAGGATCAGGACGAGAGGGGAAGGCAACAGAGCGGCGGCAGTAGCTCGGTGCCGACGCGTGCAAAACACGTGCTTTCGCCGTGCCTAGTGCACGCGCACAAGGTGCTCGACGAAATGCTAGTGGCATCTATAGGGACCCAAATGAGCTGAAAATTACTAGGATGGTTCTTCTAAACATGGGGGGAATGATGGACATGCTGATTTGGCCAAATGACCAAGTGCCCAATGCAAGTTTGAAAGTGGCAACATTTTTGTCATGCCCACAAGGTGTTTGACAGAATGCTAGGGCTAGCTATGAGATTCTTTTGATGATGAAATTTTGCAGGATGAGGTCTCTTTAGATGATAGAGATGGTGGTGGAGTTAGTTTGGCAAGATGTGAAACTTTCTAGTGCAAGTTTTACCAGAATGCAGTTCTGGACAGAAACTTCAGTGGCATGTTTGGTGGACTTAAAAGATGAAACTAGAGCTGATCTCCTGGAGTTACGGTATTGGTTGGAAGGACTACAAGATGGCAAAGTTCCAGAATTAATGGAGCTAGGAAAACTAGGGTTGCGGTTATAACTCAGGAATGGGGCAGAAATGAAAAGAGGGTGTTTCATTCAAAATTTTTAAAAACCCAAGTTAGGTTTTTGCATAAAATTGATTTATTGGCATCACTTGACCTCCCATAATTTTTGTGGAATTTTAAAAGAATTATTCAAGAAAAAATGTAGTGCAACAAAAGCATTTCAAGGATTAAAAATGGTATTAAAGAATTGTTTGTGGCAAATTTTATTATGAAAAATATTTCCTACTATTATTTATGATATAAATGAAATGATTTACAAAACAACCAAGGACCACAACATTCTACAAAATAATCTTCTATGGAGGGGAGAATTTTGTAAATCAGAAGATAGAAAAGGCTCTGAAATTAATAAATGACCTAGTATAATTCAAAATTTTATTTCTGGCCAAATTTTACTTAATAAGATTATGGTTAAGTTTTTGGGGTGTTATAAACTCTACCCTCCCCTTAGGAAAATCTCATCCTCAAGATTTTTTAAGGGCGGAAGAACTGAATGCAAATCACAATAGATGATCATATGCAGAATGTAATGATGGTAATATACTTATGGCATACGCCCTAAATTACAATACAATGGTTGCATCACGTAAACTAGTGCTAGATATTGCAACAATGACTGTCTACAGTTCGAAGTTGAGATCTACAGGGTCTTGTGGAAGGGTTCCTGGTGCTGGAGCACATCCTTCTTCTTTCGGAGCAAGTGAAGGAAGTAAACGAAGAACACGCCCTTCCGGAGTTGGCCAGGGTGGTCCACCAATGGCGATGTCGGGATTCATGATAGAAAGACAGTGGAGATAATCCATTATTTCCCGGGTTAGATGCTCCTGGGCCACCACATACGGAATGAGGTTAGCCAGAGCTGGATCTCTTTCTATACGTTCACAATGGAACGTGGCTTCTGCTCCAGAAGCTGCACGGCTCGGGAAATAGTAGTATTTCCTTTCATTGGCAGTGGGTACCGTAAATCAAAGATGGGTAACTGCTTCATAAGCAGCAACCTCGATAGCCATGCCTGAGGTTGGCATGGATCTCCCGGCGAAGATGACATATGGAGGGCCTTGATTTAAATCCTCTGGTGGGATGTGCACAACTGCCTAGTATTTCGAGGAATCAGGGGTGATCCTCATTTTGAACAACTCATACTGGGGTGGGTGGCTGGAACCAAGGGTATTGCGGGTTAGATACCACAAAAGCTTAACAAAACTACCAGGGCTTGCATCTGGATCCTTAGGTAGGATTCGAGGTGAGACATGGAGGAATGAATGGAGAAGAGCGGTACTCAAGTGTGGTGGTGGCTGGTGTGATGTGTGGGCACGTCCCCTTATAAGGTGCCCGCGTTAGGAAACATGATGCGGCGCTGATACGACTTGTGCATCGTCTCTGACATAGGGTTGTCTAAGTCAAATTCTTGAACACCTACCACTTCCTGAAAGGAGTGTGACATAATATTGTGCATGTCGGTTAGGGTGTTCGGCTGTCACGTCTAGCATTTACTCGAGCACCGAATGCTAACCATTTACGTTAGATCACACATAGTGTCATTAAAATAATGGCACATAAGTAATTTACAAGCTTACTACGCCATGCGACTGCTACCTTGAAAATACAAGACAACAAGACTACCAAGATTTGACAATACTCCTAGTGGACTCAGTCCACCTCGTTGACATCTAGCCGGGCGTATCTTATAGATGTTGAAGCTTCTCTGTGAGCTTCAGTGTCAGAGTTGGTCGGGGTAGGATGGGGAGCTGCAGGGCCGGGATAGCGATTATGTCCCTCGTGGGGTCTCGTGGTCACAATCCCTTTGGAGTAGGTCTCCAAGAGATGACGAAGTTCCACTAGGGAGGCGAAGGCATTGCCGGGGTTGTTGACAGGAGCAGACCTTGGGGGCTCAGCTGGCCTCCCAAGCAGCACTATCGGGGTGTCGGTGTCGGTTGCCGCTTCCTTTCTCACAAGTGTTAGGAGTGCAAGTGTCACGTGGGTTGCAATCAAGTCATTAGTGACCTGATCGAATAGTGCCTCTTGCGCTCTTAGGTAGCGCACCAAATGTGCTAGAGCAGGATCCGACTCATGGTCTCCATTGGCAACCTGGGTCGGGCTACCATAGCCTTCACGACTAGGGTAGTAGAAGAAAGGGCGAGTGTTAACCCTCGGTGACACACTAGTAGAAAAAGGGGCAAATCTGAGACACATTAGTGCCGGTTTGATTTTGAGCCGGCACTAATGTGTCCATTAGTGCCGGTTCCAACGGCTAGCCGGCCGCTCTCATTAGTACCGGTTCGTGGCGAACCTTTAGCACCGGTTCGTGCCACGAACCGGTACTATAGAGAGTGGTGGCAGGATGTTGTCAGTCTGGGGCCCGACCAGCACCTTTAGTACCGGTTTGTGGCACGAACCGGTACTAAAGGTCGACGTACATAAACCCTTCGTCCACCCGAGCCACTCTGTTCTTCCCCTTTCCCCTCACTTCCTCTGTTCTTCCCCTCTCTTCCTCGAGCTCCTCACAAATTTTGCCCAAAATTTGTTAAGATTTGAAGGCCCCCATCTATACCTGGCCAAACCTCAGGCCGGGCCGGGCTTCGGGCCGGGCCTAGCCAAGCCCGACACAAAAAACTCAGGCCCGGGCCCGGCCCGGCCCGGCCATCGGGCCTGCGTTTTTGGGCCCGAGCCCGGACCGAGCACGTAAAAGCCCGTCAGGCTTTGGGCCGGCCCGGCCCGACCTTCAGAAAATGGCAAAAACGACGGGCCCGGGCCCGGCCCGGCCCGACCTTCAGGCTCAAAAACTAGGTCCGAGCCCGGCCCGGGGGCAGCGTCGGGCCGGGTCGGGCCGGGTCGGCCGGGCCGGGCTTCCCATGGCGAGGACTACCCCCATCCATTCAAATGATCACAAAGGTAAGCAACTTTGTCCTTTCAACTCTCATTGCTAGATTAGCTCTTGCAATGCTTTGTATAGTGATTAATTTGGGAGGAATTATATTTGCTAGTATTTGATTTATATGCAATTTGAGGTCAAAAATAACACTTAGTTTGCATATGTAGGTGTGGTTTACTTGTGCCTTCTAAATCTCCGTCGTAACCACCGTTGATCGCCCGCACCGTCCCTTCGCCGGCACCACCTTGTGGTGAGGCTCTTGTTCATGAATGTTTTACATTACCAAATTGATGTTTGTGTGATTTGGATATATAGTTACTCGTATAATTATCTTACCCATACGTTGTTTGTTATACATAGTGCCATGGTTTTGATATCCGTCCCCGTCGGCCCTCGTCCTTGTTATGATTCGGATGTGGTATATTCTCTTTTAAAACTAGTTGTTGCATTTCGTGTTTACGACAAATTATGCCCATCAAGTTGACATAGATATTTTTATCTAGGAGGTATGTGAACCGGAAATTCCAACCGACCCTATTGTCGAGAGGTTAAATTTAGTTGAAAGAGAAAACGAGTATTTGAAAGAAAAATTGAAAAGAATTGAGGGGGAGAAGATGGAATTGGAGTTGCATGTTGCCGATGTCGTCGATGATCACAAGATCAAGATGGAGAAAATGAGGTTGAAGATTAGAAAGATTAGAAAATATGCCATTGATAGTGTGGCTTGGTATCATTATGCTGTTGGATCAATTGTTACCTTAGTTGCGATCTTGATCGCATTTGTTGTTGCATTTAAATTCTTTAGCTAGAGAGTTATTTGTATGTTGCATTTAATTAAGTGTTGTATATGAACTTTATGTACGAACTTGTATTAATTTGGTCTATTCGGTGTTGTGTATAATGAAGATATGAGTCGACAATGGATGTATGATGACCGATGCTCTCCCGGGTTCATTAATGGCGTGCATACTTTTCTGCTTGCCGCTGAGGCAAACAAGCGGGCAGATGGTTTTATGCCTTGTCCATGTGCTGGCTGTAAGAATGGTCACAATTACTCTACGTCAAAAACCATTCACGTCCACCTATTTGAGTCTGGTTTCATGCCCCACTATTATGTTTGGACCAAGCACGGAGAAAGAGGGGTTATGATGGAAGACAATGAAGAAGAAGAGGACGACGACATCTATCCTGGCCATGGGTTCCTTGAATACGATGATACAACAATGGAGGAAGAAGCTGAGCCGGCAATGCGGGAACAAGCTGAAGAAGAGGCATCAGATGAGCCTGCTGATGATCTAGGTCGGGCCATTGCCGATGCAAAGAGAAATTGCGCAAGTGATTTGGAGAGAAAGAAGTTGCAGCGCATGTTAGAGGATCACAAGAAATTGTTGTACCTGAATTGCGAAGCTGACAAAAAAAAGTTGGGCACCACACTGGAATTGCTGTAATGGAAGGCAGAGAATGGTGTATCTGACAAGGGATTTGGAAAGTTGCTGGTAATGATAAAGAATATGCTTCCAAAGGACAACGAATTTTCCGAGAGTACGTATGAAGCAAATAAGGCTGTCTGCCCTCTAGGGTTAGAGGTGCAGAAGATACATGCATGCCCTAATAACTGCATACTCTACCGCAGTGCGTACGAGGATTTGAACGCTTGCCCGGAATGTGGTGCATTGCGTTATAAGATCAGTCGCGATGACCCTGGTGATGTCGAGGGCGAGCGCCCCAGGAAGAAGATTCCTGCCAAGGTGATGTGGTATGCTCCTATAATACCACAGTTGAAACATTTGTTCCAAAACAAAGAGCATGCGAAGGCGATGCGGTGGCACGGAGAAGACCGTAAGAAAGACGGAAAGTTAAGAGTACCCGCTGACGGTTCGTCGTGGAGAAAAATCGAGAGAAAGTACAGGGAGGAGTTTGTAGGTGACCCAAGGAACGTATGGTTTGGTCTAAGCGCAGATGGCATTAATCCTTTTGGGGAGCAGAGCAGCAACTATAACACGTGGCCTGTGACTCTATGTTTGTATAATCTTCCTCCTTGGTTGTGCATGAAGCGGAAGTTCATTATGATGCCAGTGCTCAACCAAGGCCCTAAGCAGCCCGACAACGACATTGATGTGTACCTAAGGCCGTTAGTTGAAGAACTATTACAACTGTGGAATGGAACAAGTGTACGTGCGTGGGATGAGCACGGACAGGAAGAATTTGACCTAAATGCGTTGCTGTTCGTGACCATCAATGATTGGCCTGCTCTCAGTAACCTTTCAGGACAGACAAATGAGGGATACCGCGGATGCACGCACTGTTTGGATGATACCGACAGTATATATTTGGAGAGTTGTAGAAAGAATGTGTACCTGGGACATCGTCGATTTCTTCCGAGCAGGCATCCCGTAAGAAAGAAAGGCAAGCATTTCAAAGGTGAGGCGGATCACCGGACGAAGCCTCGCCACCGTACTGGTGCTTATGTACATGATATGGTCAAGGATTTGAAGGTAATCTTTGGAAAGGGTCCTGGCGGACAACCTGTTCCGAAGGACGCTGACGGACGCGCGCCCATGTGGAAGAAGAAATCTATATTTTGGGACCTGCCCTATTGGAAAGACCTAGAGGTCCGCTCCACAATCGACGTGATGCACGTGACGAAGAATCTTTGCGTGACCCTGCTTGGCTTCTTGGGCGTGTATGGGAAGACAAAAGATACACCAGAGGCACGGGAGGACCAGCAACGTATGCACGGAAAAGATGGCATACATCAGGGTCAGGCCAGCTACGCTCTTACCAAAGAAGAGAAGGAAATCTTCTTTGAATGCCTGCTCAACATGAAGGTACCGTCTGGCTTCTCGTCGAATATAAAGGGAATAATAAATATGGCAGAGAAAAAGTTCCAGAACCTAAACTCTCATGACCACCACGTGATTATGACGCAACTGCTTCCGGTTGCATTGAAGGGGCTTCTACCGAAGAACGTTCGATTAGCCATTGTAAAGCTATGTGCATTCCTCAATGCCATCTCTCAGAAGGTAATCAATCCAGAAATCATACCAAGGTTACAGAATGATTTGGTGCAATGTATTGTCAGTTTTGAGCTGGTGTTCCCACCATCCTTCTTCAACATCATGACGCACGTCCTAGTTCACCTTTGCGAAGAGATTAACGTTTTGGGTCCTGTATTTCTACACAATATGTTCCCCTTTGAGAGGTTCATGGGAGTCTTGAAGAAATATGTTCATAACCGTGCTAGGCCAGAAGGAAGCATCGCGAAGGGCCATGAAATGAGGAGGTCATTGAGTTTTGTATTGACTTTATTCCTGACCTTAAGCCGATTGGTGTTCCTGAATCGCGACATAAGGGTAGACTGGATGGAAAAGGCACGCTAGGAGGGGATCAAATAATATGTATGGACGGGCATTCTCTCACTGAAGCACACTACACAGTTCTACATAATTCCGCCTTGGTGGCTCCGTATATGGAGGAACACAAGAATTTTCTACACTCCAAACACCCGGAGAAGTCTGACGACTGGATTACATGTGAACAAACGAGGACTTTCACCGGTTGGTTGCAGAAATGTGCCATGCATGATGGCGATATTGAAGATGACCTATACTCACTGTCCCAGTTACTATCTTCGAATATAATGACTTTCAAAGGGTACCCGATAAATGGGAATACATTTTACACGATCGCCCAAGATAAGAAGAGCACCAACCAAAACAGTGGTGTCCGCTTTGATGCAACAACCAACACAGGAAATGAAACATGTTATGGTTACATAGAGGACATATGGGAACTTAACTATGGAGGTGGTTTGAAGGTCCCTTTGTTTCGGTGCAAATGGGTCAATATGACACGAGGTGGGGTAACAGAAGACCCGCAGTACGGAATGACAACAGTGGATCTCAACAATCTTGCGTATGCAGAAGAACCATTCGTCCTAGCCAATGATGTGGCGCAGGTTTTTTATGTGAAAGACATGTCTACCAGGCCGAGAAAAAGAAAAGATAAGGAAGCGAATGGATCATACGACGAGCCAAAGCGCCACATAGTTCTTTCAGGGAAAAGAAACATCATGGGAGTGGATGACAAGACAGACATGTCAGAAGATTATGAAAAGTTTGATGAAATTGCTCCATTCACAGTGAATGTTGACCCAAGCATCGGGTTAAATGATGAATATTTTCCATGGCTACGGTGCAAAGGGACACACGCGAAGAAAAAGTTTCACACCCAAAGATCTGGGATGTGATCGGCTTCACTATCTTCACTTTCTTCTGTGTTTCACACCCAGGAGGGAATCTCTGTAATAGTTAGGGTAGTTATGTGTTATCCACAAACTAGTGATTCACAAAAATTTCAAATAATTCAAAATTTAAACTATTCAAATTTTAAAACTACTGGCACTAATAGAAAGTTTGTAATTTTTTGTACGTAAAGCAAAAATATTCAGTAAGAAACTCTAAATACAGCAAAAAACAACTCAAAAATAAATAAAGCAAAAAAATTAAGAAAATAAAAAGCCCGCCTACTGGGCCAAAGTGGCCTGCATACGACTAGAAACACAACCTTCTGTTGGGCCAGGATGCAGGCCCACAAAGGCCCAGTAGGCCCATAGGGCAGCACTGGACAGGTAGGTCCAGTAGGCCTGCTTAGGAGAGGAGCTCGAGAGAGCTACCGCACTGGGGCTTATAAACCAGTGCGGTAGCCCCTCGACTAGTAAGATGGGACTAAACTTGTCGCACCGCACTGCGCCAGCGCACCCCCTTTAGTACCGGGTGGTGGCTGCAACCGGTACTAAAGAGGGGGTCTTTAGTACCGGTTGGTGCTACGACCCGGTACTAAAGGTTGGCGCTTCCCGCCGCTTGGCCAGGCCAAAACATACCTTTAGTACCGGTTGGTGGCACCAACCGGTACTAAAGGTCCATCCTATATATACAACAGTTGAAAAAAATTCACTTTCCCTCCCCGTTTCTTCCCTCCGTCGCGCCGCCCTGCCCCGATCGACGCCATCCCTATCGACGTCGCCGCCCCCGCCCCTCATCGCCCCCGCCCCTCATCGCCGACCACGGCCGTCCCCGCCCCTCGTCGCCACCCTGGCCGTCCCCGTCCCCATCGTCCCCGTCGCCGCGCACCGGCCGCCCCGTCGTCGTCGCCCCATCGCCGCCTCGCCAGTGAGCTCACCCCGGCGGCCATGTTCACACACACACACACACATGTACACAATACACACACACACACATTATAGAATTTTAGTTATAGATTTTTTTTCCTGTTTTTTAGTTATAGAAATGTTAGAAATTATTCTATTTTGTAGTTATAGAAATATTTTTAGAAATGTTAGTTATATAGAAATGTTATAAATTTTTCCTGTTTTTTAGTTATAGAAATATTAGAAATGTTATAATTTTTTTCTGTTTTTTAGTTATAGAAATGTTAGCAATTTTTCTGTTTTTTAGTTATAGAAATATTAGAAATGTTAGTTATATAATAAAAAATGTTAGAAATTTTAGAATTAGTTTTAGCTAGATGCATGAATTAGATTAATGTCAAATTGTTAGAATTTGCATATAGGATGTTAGATTAATGTTACTTTTTGCGGGCATATAGTATTTGTTCTCGACGATATGCCTGGCCCGCATCCTCGCCGTCGACCCATTCATGACGACGTCATGCTTCAGAGGATCCATGTCCGGGACTGGGCTCCGCCGGGCTGGCACTGGGGGGTGCTACCTGGAGGGGCGCGCCATGAGGAACCCGGCCTCGGGTCCCATCGTCGACCCTGATCTCCTTTGGTGGCGTTCACGTGGGCCACATTTGGTGCAGAGGCAGCCGGCCCCGCCGGAGGTGGTGCGTCGGCGTGTCAAGGAGGAAGACGAGCACGTCCATCGCTACATGGCTGCTATGGACGACGTTAGGTTCTCCACTACTTGGCAGGTTCTTTGGGCAGATGACCAGAGATATGATCCTGTGATGGTTCCTTCTCTTTGGGTGTCCACCGCCCGCGCCCCAGGAAATGCGAGTGGCGCCCTAGATTCTTCTGCAGTACTCGATCTTTATTAGGTACCTAGCCAGTGATGTATTCGATATATAATATTCGAGACGATGTATTCGAGATTATATATATTATTCGAGATGGTGATGTATTCGAGATTATATATTAATCGAGACGGTGCATATATATTATGTACTATATGATTCAGTTTTTCCTTATTGATTGCATCCATGCATTGTAATTTGAATACTAAATTGTTCTATGTTTCTTCTGTATTAGTTAAGTAAAAGCTATGGCGGACAATACCGGCAAAGACAGAGAAGAGGAATTGTTCGATATCATACGCAGCCCATGCAGGCTAGATGATCTGAATGAAGCAGATGATGGCTCCCAATATCTGAACAATACCGGAGAGGGTGATGAAAAGATATTCGATCTCGACGACCGAGATGATGAAGTCATGAACTATGATTCTGATTATGATGACACAAACAATGTTTATGATGACACAAAGAATGCTGATCTTCAAATAACAAAGACTACCGGCGAGGTATATCAGGCATCTGGTGATCATCACATGTTTTTTTATTTTAAGATATATGAACGAATCGATCTTCCTTCTTTCAGCCCTTCGGATCGAGCAAATCTGCTTCTACAGATAGCAGGACAAAGCAAGGCCCGAGCAGATTGTTGAAGGATGGTGTAAAGTACAACATTGAATCTGTCAAACCTAGTGGCGAATCCCTGACGCCTAAGAACATTGCAAACAAGTGGACTCGTCAGTGCGGAGTCCTTGTGAAGGACAAACTCCCGATCTCCATTCAAGAATGGAAAGAGCCAAAGACTAAACATCCATATGTTACTTGGGTCGACGATAGAGCCAAAAAAGACCTTCGGGAATCTCTGATGGAACATTTCACCCTACCAGATCATTTCACTGAAGCAGATTTGGAGAAAGTCAAGGGCGCTGCTCTTAAGAAGATGGCAATTGCATTCAACACCCACAAGAAAATTGTATGGGCCAACTACCTCACTGCAAAAAGGAAGACTCCAGAATTCACGGGAACACTAGAGAAGCAAAGAGAACACTGGTACGATTTCGTGAAATTCAAGGATTCAAAATTATCTAAGGAACGATCGATAAAAAACAAGGCCAATGCCACAAAAAAGACGCAGTTTCATAGGCTGGGTCCAGGTGGCTACGCGGTGGCAATGCCTAAGTGGGATAAGTCCGATCAAGAGATGGAGGATGCAGGGGTCACTCCAATTACTAGGAGCTGCCCCCCAGGTGCAGAACTTGGTTCTATGTGCATGGGGGGGGGGCGTTGGACCCGAAGACAGGCCTAGTTTCGTAGAAGGAAAGTCTAAAAGGAGCCGAACAAAAGATACTTGACGCAATAGAAGAAGCTCGAATGGGGGTGTTCACGCCCAACAGAGAGAACGACGAGCTTACGCGCGCCCTGGGAAATCCTGAATACCCGGGAAGAACACGAGGCAAGGGCGTTATTCCCTGGTATGAGGGATTTTTCGGACTCACTACAAAAAAAAATACACTTCCGTGATGATACGTGTTTATCACAGTTGGTCGCGTTTTTTGTCATGCATGTACATCCATGACAAATTTATGACAGAATCAAGATAGTCATACATGTGCTGTTGTATAAGTGTTCCATGACATTACCAAAATTATCATCACAGAAGTGTCCACTTCCATGACGATAAATCGTGCGTCACAGAAGTGCTTTCGTCAAGGGTGACCGACACATGGCATCCACCGTAACGGAACGCCGTTAAGCTATCGGGTCGGGTTTCGGATCCGATAACCCGTTAACAGCCCCGACCAATGGGAAATTTCCACGTGTAAAATTCTTATTGGCCGAAGGGAACACCTGTCAGCTCGTCAGTGGGCCAGATGTCGCCCGTCCATTGGAGGAGACATGCCTATGGTACGTTGACACGTGGCTGGGCCCAACAGAGGCCCATATAGGTTAAAAGGCCTGCCTAGTCAAAGGCCCATAGAACTTAATCAGGTACTAGTGGGCCAGCCCAATAACGGCCTGCTTAATAAAGGCCCATTTACAGCCTGAAACTAGATCTGGCCCGTTAATTGTTTGCCAAATATTTGGGCCCATTTACGGCCCGAAGCCAGATCTGGCCCATTATGTTCGCCCAATATTTGGGCCCATTTGCGGACCGAAGCCAGATCTGGCCCGTTAATTGTTCGCCGAATATTCGGGCCCAACTACAGCCCAGTGACTTTCGGCCTGTTAGAGGCCTGATGTAGACATGGGCCCATTTCAGCCCGGTGTGACTTTCGGCCTGGGAATGGCCCGTGCTGCCCATGGGCCATATATGGTCCAACGGGACATCAGGCCCACTAACGGCCCGTGCTAAAGGTGGCAATAGTTAAGCCCAACGTGACTTTGGGCCTGTTGAAGGCCTATCGCGTAATTCGGCCCGTTGATGCCTGTACTAAGCTTTCGGCCTCTTAAAGGCCCATGATATTAGTGGGCCAACTAAGGCCCAAGATATGTTTCGGCCTGGTAACGACCCGTGAGCTAACTGGGCCCGTAATGGCCCGGTCTACATTTCGGCCTGCTGAAGGCCCGTCGACGACTAGTGAAAATTGAGGCCCAACATGCATTTTGGCCTGCTAAAGGCCCGTGGTTTCATCTCGGTCGTAACAGGCCAGTACAATATTCATCCTGTTAATGGCCCAACGCTACCTGGGCCGAACTAAGCGCTGGGTCGACAAAAGGCCCAACTAAAATATAGGCCGGTGTCAGTTTGGGCCTGGCACAATGTGTGAAGGCCCCAATCATTCGGGCCCAAGAAAGACGCAGGCCGGCCCAATTGTGGCCCGCTGAAAACCTGGCCTGTTATCGAATGTTTTGGCCCGGTCGACTACATCTGACTTTTTTTCAGATAGCGAATGATGGCAGTAACTAGTAGGAATTAAGAACAAACCTACTCTACACAATAAAGAAATTATGGCATAGTAACTAAGAATAAACCTACACTATACAATAAAGGATTTAAGGTATATTACATCCACTGGGCATCGAAGTTCGCCACCAGTGATCATAAAGCGCAACGAAGAAGCAGATTACAAAAACTGGGCACCATTGCAGCGTAACAAAATAATACTGAACCGAGACCACTTCCAAGACAGTTCAAGAAAGGTTAGCCTTGCGGGGGAACTGCTGCGCAAGCTGCTGAGCAAGGCTGTGAGACCGGCCTAGCATGTCGGTCATAGCTTCCAGGTGTAGCTATTTAGCGATGAGGTTCTCATTGGTGTTCTCCGCAATCTTTCTTAGAGATAGGACTTCAAGTCGAAGTTGAGTTGTAGAATGCCTTTCTGCTAGAACTTGGGACTGAAGAAGTGGAACTGATTCAGACAATGAATTCTATGAGCTTGTCTGACTGTTAGTCTCAAGTAACTTGAACACTGCATCAAGACAAGACTTTGGGGTTGTCTCGCTATCTTCAAGATGTTTTGCCTTCTTTGCTGCAATATATGTTGGGTTTGCCTCACAGCCTTCAGCAGACTTGTGCATGCCATCAGGCATATCACCCTGAAACAAAGCAGAGAGATGACAGGTTTTGCACGTGTATAAACAAAGATGATAATTGTTCTGTCAATTCTATCCAATTTCAAATGAGAAAATAAAGAGTAAGTTCAAAATATCAATAGCATAATTTGGCATTGTTCATAATGCGGGGAGCTTCACCACACTACTGGATTACCATGTCAACATAACAAACATAGATGAAGGGCAAAGAAAATCATTGTATCTATTTTGGATAATGTGCATGGCATGTTGTTCATATCATCAGCCACATCAGTAAGATAAAACAGGAGATGACAAGGTGCAAACGTGGGCTGCTTCACCACACACTGGATTATAGATCCACAAAACCAAGCATACATATAGGGAGTATTAAGTAATGTGCATGGTATGAATAAGACATTTGGTTTTACAAGTAAAACTTAGAACTTACAGTTCTTACGAACATGCATTTTGGTAGAAACAGCAAACTAAACAGCAGTAAACGATAGGGAGTATGAGAAAATTAAACAGCAATTGAGGATAATGGCTTTAGAAGGACTAACTTACATTAACAGTTAACACCGGCTTTATAATGCCCTTCTCCATGTCAAGGGAAGGATAACTCAAGAATTTCAGCACAAAATCTTCTTCATAAGCATTGCCTGTACTCTACATTTTGTAGAGAGTAATTATAGATATGATAATACTGGAAGGGATAGAGGATAATGAAGATAAGATGCAGATTGATGCTACATAATCAACTACCAATCCCTGGAAGTACAAGCGTTAAAGGACAAAATGTACTGACAAGAGCAATGGGCTACACTTCTGCACTGGCATTTTCTATGTATTCTACTTGTTGGTAAGATTAAATATAGATCTGATTTTTTAGTAAATGGTGGGCGAGGGAGATAAGATGCAGAATGCTAAAAAATGAACAAATCCCTCTTCCCATAATACAAGAGTGTTTTGAACACTCGTGTACTGTACAAAACATTCTTATATTATGGGATGGAGGGAGTAGCTGTTAATGTAAGTAGAATGATAGACCACGTTCAGTCCTTACAAGAGGACTGCAGAGCTAAACCTCTTCAAAAGCATAGGGTTGATTCTAAATTTGTGTAAGAGTCCATAAGGATCTTATAATGTCCACCAAATGGGCGATTACGAGGCTAACATGTGCAGTGATGCTACATAATCAAACAGCTACGAAAGTAAGTATCGTCATACAGGGCAAGAGGTACTCACGAGAGCAATGCAGTGTGCAGTATAGTTGCGAGATTCTGTGGTCCCTTGAGAACGAATGTTCTTCTGCTAACAGTTTTCGTACAAGTGAGACATTAAGGCAACTGGAGAACTGTAGTTCAAATTGTGATGTGATATCATAGATAGTACCTTACGCTGCAGCCGTGACCAATGTGTAACAAGATTATTCCAGTCACCGTCGGATAAATGTAGCACCGGAGACTTTACAGAAATTTCGTTCAGAGGCTTGCCATTGAAGTGCGCTTGCCTCAGGTAGGAACGATACTTCATCAACGAGTGCTTGAAAAGCGCAACCAACTCTTTCTCGTCATCACAATCCAGTTTGCTCTTCGCCTATTTAAAAGAATGAAATCTTGTGTCTTCTGTCAGCAGAAACATATGCAGTAATGACCATGAATAACATTAGTACATTACTTACGCGTAAGTTGCGGAGGAAGACTGGAAATTGTTCTGTGTCTGCGGTATAATCTTTCCATGAAGGAAAGATGCGCACAAAGTTCCTGACAACAACATAAGCTCCGTCTTCTAAACTGGGAAGAAATGGAACAGGGGTCCTATTTGCTGCAATTGGGGCTCTCTCTGATTCGAAAAGGGATTTGGCAATTGGATTTGGTGTACTCTTTGCTGGAATGGGGGTTTTGCGTCGTATAGCTGGTGCTATGTCAACTAGCATAATCATACTGTTTGCTGCAGTTGGGGTCTGCTGAGTTGGGGCATCAGAAATGACCAGTGTAGTAGGGCTAGAGGCTGCTAGAGTTGGGGTATTTTGTGGGTCAGGTGATATTGCAACTACACCTAATGGGCTATTTGATTTATCAGGTGCCACTACCTTTTCCAAATACTTTGCTTGTGCTCCTCCATGATCTGCAATCGCCCTCTTCCTTTTGAACGTCTGATACACAAGAACATCATTTGAATGGATAAATATGGTATGATGACAGATGGAATATGTACTGAAAATGGATAGGCAGGGCGTATTCACATACACGATGTGTAAACTAAGCTAATGGCAGTTCAACAAAGTAGAAGCAATGCAAAGCATCAGTTGCAAGATATGTGCGAGCAATGTAACCTTGGAAAGTTAGAGCGAGTACCTTGATGGGTGAATAAGATAGGGCATCTTCCTATGACTCCTCCACTAGGGAGCTACATTGACTTAGGTCTCCCTCTAGCTCAGAATCACTGTTAGGATCATATTCTGAGCATGAATCTGTAGGTGGAGAGCGTTTGCATTGCATTGCATCCAGACTTGATTTCAGTCCCTTAATGCCAAGTTTGACAGCCGTGGCATTGTTCTGCTTTATTCTTTTTATGCGCGCAAGCTCATAATCATTATGATGCTGTTCAGAATCTGAGATTCATGAAAACATAAAAAGTAGTCAGATTATCTATGGAATGCATTGCGGATTCAACTTGGAGAGTGTCTCCCTATAAACCCCTGCATATGCAAAGTTCACCTCCCCAACCGTGCTGACCAGACCACACACAAAAATACAAACCCCTTATGTCTCTATAACAGGCAGGCACACATTTCAAAACTGAAGTAGGAACATTAGAATCATATGAAATTCGTTTTTGAACAAATAAACTAAGCAATTATGAGTGGCGTAATGTTTAGCTTCAAGGGTGGAGTGTTGGTAGTGCGACACAAAGCAAGTAGGCAGATTGTATTCCATGTAAAAGATCGAAACCTATGTAAAAGCTAGAAATGACACTTTCTTTCTATAAAATGCAATGTTCGTTACCCACACATGATGGAAGAGATCACATAGAGAAATACTATTCACTCAGGTCTACGGTTCCAGTATTAAGAAACAGGGTGGTCCACCCTAAAAGAATATTGACAACAAATATGACAAGGCAAGCATAGATGTAGTGAATCAATCATTTACTTGTGAGCTTATTAGGACAGGTATGCAGAATTGTAACTGCAGTAAGAGACCGTCCAAAATCTGAATGAAGAAGTTTGTCTAGCACTTATTGTTTGCAACTAATCGACGTGAATAATTGGATATTATATCGAATGAGTAAGAAAGACAAGTAAAATTGTCAACAAACCTGGCTTGCAGTAGTAATCTGGGTCAATGTCACTACGACCAACAATCCAAAATGACTAGTTTCTGTTCCGAGGGCCGGAATTTTGAAAACCCTGTGAACTTTAGAGGTACTAAAGATTACCGAAATACATCCGAACCATTAAGTGTAGGTAGCACTAAGCACACAACAAACCCTAATGACAATCCTACCTAATGAGTAATGAATCAATTAGAAAATGGGTGATGAGGAGTGGCTGCTGAGTGTTGAGGACGTATCTCATGATAAATCGGGTTGGCTTGGTGGGTGTTGCACGCCTGAGCCCTGAACGGACTGGGAAGGTAGGCACGGCGGCACGCCCGGGCAGCGGTGACGCTGTTGGGTGAGCGGCTCCTGGCCTCCTGTTAGTTCGGCGTCTCCTCCTAGAGTCATGCCATCCGGGGACGACAAGTCGCCGGCGTGGCAGGCGGCTGGGGGCGAGTAGAGATCGGAAGCACGCAGCAGAACAGAGGGGAATCTGGGCCTGGGACGACCCAAAATCCCAGGGTGGGCTGGCCCACCGTGGGCACCCTGTAGAGATACACACCCGAGCGGCAAACATGCATTTTCGAAACTAATTTAGGAACATTTAGCCGACCAATTAAACAACTCTGTTTTAATAATATCAGATTCGTATTTGAACATCTAAGCTGGTTTAGCTTGATGCGTGGAGTAGTGTTATTATGACACGAAGCACGTATTCTGATCGTATAGTGATCATAAAAGGGGGAAACTCTAAGCATATTTTTTTAGGAAAAGAGGGTTTTCCCTCCGATTTCTTTTAAAGAAACCACCACGGAACCAACATGATCAATTAAACCGTATTATGGCTGTGCCATGGCAGATTTGAAGCTGCAAACCGGAGAAATGATATTTAGCATCCATTGTTTGCTTCGAACTAAGAACCAAGTTAAGATCTATTTTCTGGTTGCGATCAAAAAGTTGAGGAGATATGAAGTACCACCTCTCTTGTGGCGTCGTGTAGGCATCGGGGGTGCGATGGCTGTCGGTGGCGTTGAAGCAGATCTGCGACGGTAGACGGGTGCATCGGGGGATAAGTCTCGTTGCGGTGGAAGAGAAGGTCGTGTGAGCGGCCCCGACAAAGAGGACGACGACGCCGATGAAGCGAGAGGACGCGATGCAAGGCTATTGGTCTGTTGCCGTGGATGAGAAACGTCCATCTCTAGCAGTGGACGACACGGTCTTGGTAGGCGCTCTGGCATGGTGGAGGACAGTGGCGATGGATGTGGTGGAGGACGGCGGCGATGGATGGGGTGGTGGACGGAGGCTGGTGTGGGGATGGGGTGTTCTAGCGCGGACGGTGTATGAATGGGAAAATGGAGGGAGAGGTACGGGGAACCATGTTTTTGGGATGCGCCTGTCTGAAATATGGAAAGTTACGAACTTGGCCCCCGTTTAAAATTTGGACGTCTTGTCGGTTGGGGATAGGACGGTAATCTTGCATCTCGCCAATATTTGCCCAGAGCGATTTCGAGCGAGGAGAGGGTGGTTTGTACCCATGGTCGGTGTCACATCCCTAGTCTGGTATGACCTAGGCTAGCTAGCCATTTGTGCATCATATTTAAATTTCATTTAAATTTGAAATGAGGATTGGTGGAACCCTCAGAATCATTTTTGAAAATGACCCAAATAAAAATTTCTCCAAAAAGGGTCCAAGAAAATGCTCATGTTGCCCTCTGAAAATATTGGACAGAGATAAAAATCAAAACAATATTTTTAGGAGCTCATGGACATTTATTTTGGCCATTTGGATTAATTCGATAAATATTTGCATTGGAAATATATTTCTATATATATGAAATATTGTCCCAAAATTATGCCAATTAAAAAAAAAGAGCTCTGGAATAATATATCCAGCTCCTGCAAAATTGGCATAATAAAATTAAATGATTTAATATATTTATTAAATCAAAACAAATGTCAGAAAAAAAATAGAAAACAAAAATAAAAAAAGGGAGGGGTTACCTGTGGCCTCCCCTGTGCGGCCCAGCCGCAGCAGGCCGGCCCAGCCGGGAGGTGGCCCAGCCCACCTGGCCCCCCTCCCCTGTCGTCTTCCTTCCCGACAGGGGAACGGCGCGTGCCGACGCGCGCGCACCGCCGCGCCTCCACCTCCTGCTTCCCTCCACCTCCTGCTTCCTCCGCGTCGCTCTGGATGGGTTGCACGTCGCCACGCAGCCCCGACCGCACCGCTCTCACTCTCCCTCGCCCTTCCCCTCTTCCCCTGCTCTCTCCCCCTCTCTCCCGAAGCGCTGTCGTCGCCGCCGACGAGAACCACCACGGCCACCAGCCTCCCCTCGCCTCCCCGTCGTGCCCAGAAGCTCCGCCTCGTCGTCAGCTACCTCCTCGCCGAGCCACACAAGCCGGAGTGCCCCGTGGAGCCATCGCCGACGCCAAATTCGACTCCGGCCGCCGTGGACCCTCGCCGGTGATTCGGGAGCTACCGGGCATCCCCGACCCCGCTGTGCTGCTCTGTGTGATCGCGGTGAGCTCCGCCGCCGTTCCCCTCTCTTCTCCCTCCCGTTCCCGTGCCGTAGCGCCGCTCCCCACCACGGCCGAAGCCCCTCGCCGCCGTCCATGTCGCCGTCGCCGTTTCGGGCTGCCTCCGCTCAAACCGAGCCCCCTTCGCGCTCCTGGTGCCACGAGGGTGCCGCCGAGCCCCTCAGGTGGCCTCCCCGTGCCCCGCAGCCCGAACCCGCTCGCGCCCGAACTCCGGCCGCCGTCCCGAGCTTCGCTCCGGCGAGCTCCGGCCGTCCCGAGCTTCGCTCCGGCGAGCTCCGGCCGTCCCCGCTCCTTCCACCTGTTCCATCAGATGCGCGAGAGCCCGGGCTACGCCCCGGTGCTCTCCGACGCCGTCCCCGTGGCCTGTGGCGCGGACTCCGCCGTGTCCAGAGGTCGCCGGCGACGAGCCTCCGTCGCCTGAGCCCTGCCAGGTGGGGCCGGCCCGTCAGGTGATTAGCTTAGTGCTAATCACCGTTGACTAACCCCCC